>NC_067122.1:26444362-26744362 GCF_021347895.1 Acanthochromis polyacanthus | reverse complement strand
GTGTCTCTGTCGAGCTGTGTGACAGGCTTTTTATTCAGTTGGCTGATGCTAGGTCTGTCTTAAGTGCACGAAGATCAGCATGTCATACAGGGGAGTTCACAAACAAGTCATCTTTGAAATCCAGCAGACGAGCACTCATCAATTAGCCTGGTCTTAGATGATAACATGACTGTTTTCACTAGCTGTTACATCACACTCCATTTAATTTACAAGTGGCAGCACACACTGTCTGTGAAAACAGTATAATGAGAGCAACATGGAGTCATCCTGTCAGTGTGTCGTATAGTTTTAGGCACTGCAGCGCTACATCTTTAAATATTAAACAGAAGCCACATTTATACACACATTTGAGCTACATCCATGAGAAATCTTTTACCACCATCTCTCTGTATGCGTTCAATGAACTCCCTGGCCTTTAAGGGAACATGTCATTCTGAAGAATTCTTAAACAGAACAACGATAGGCAATTCTGACTCGCAGCTTCAGAGAAGGTTGTGAATTTTAGCCCTAAGGGAAAGGTTCTGATGTCTTTTTGTACGGGGTCTGAAGGTTCTAAGATCAAATTCCTCCGAGCCATATAGGCCTGTTGAGGGAATACTGAGATGGGCTCTGAGGCATCTCTTTCCCATCTACAGTGGAGTGTGGGATGCTCCTCTTTCTCCACACAAACAGATCCATCTGACATGACAGACCTTAACCCCTGAGGGCCCACTTAACTCACAGCCACATTAATTGAATCTGGTCCTTGTGAAAGCACTCGAGAAAGCCTATACCATGAAATCCGGCAGGATATAGAAAACAGAGGATTTGGAGCAAAAGAGAATTCATGACATGGGCTGAGATTTGATGTGTTTTGACGCCAATGGAACGGAGCGCTGTGATGTGTGTGCTTCAGATCATTAGGCCGAATCAGCCGAGATTCATCTGAAAACACGGCTTTATGGAACAATTCTCGCAGCTATCTAGTTACATCTCATTGTATCTGTTTCCGCTGTCTGTCTCCCCTCTCACCTCCCCGGCTGCTGCAGGTACAGGAAGACGTGTTCTCAGACTATCTCTTATATCAGTGCTCCTTCAGGGATCTCCATGGAGATAAAGGTGACCCCTTGGTATGTAATCATCCTCCTCCACTTCGCAGGTGAGGGAGGTAAGGGCAGGGATCTCGGCGAACATGGCGAGAGCATGTAAGCCAGCACACACACACACACACGGACCAAAAGACACACTCCAAGCAAACACACAACCCTCTGCAAACACATTCCTTTCCGTTCACCTCAATATAACCCCTGTGTTTACTCCCAAGAACAACATTTTCACTCTGTCTCACTCCGTCTGAGGATTAATTCACTGGATAGCGGCTGATAATACAGACCTACAGAAATCTGGGGCTCCTCCTTTTACAAATGTCAGATAAAGTCATCATCATCATTTTATTACACAAAGCCGATTACTCCTCCAGCCAGGCGCGTATGGGGATAAAAGTGGGGATCGGGTGGAGAGCCCTGACACAAATTGGATTTCCGCTCTCCTATATCCTTAAATATAGATTTATTATCCATTAACACACCAGTTTCCCAAGCTGGTTGCAAAATGGGGATTGAGTCTAATGAAAAGAAATCATGCTGTATATAAAAATGTATAATTCACTACATACGCTTTATTGAATTTAAGCAGAAAAAATGTAAATGACAGAAAAGGTGCTAGGAAAGTAGTGTTTTTTTCATGCATAAGAAGGATCACATGTACAGAACTCCTGCTAAAAATTATCGACAGTTACCATGACCTTCATTTTCTCAGGTGTAACTTCACTTCTGGATTACGGATGTTTTTTAACACTTATTTTTAATGCTCTATTAAAATAAGAGCTACTTTGCAGAGTGTGTGTGTGTGTGTTTTCATGTGTCTGTGAGCAATTTCCCTGCGGGGATCAATAAAATTAGTCTGACTCTGATTATGAAGAAAATATATTTAAGTGTGTTGTATATATGCATTCGCGCCGCAGTGCATGTGTGTCTATTCCCATATTTCTGTGAGAGTGCGCATGCTTTGAGGGTCAGAGTTTGTTTCTCTCCCTGGCTGGTTGCTGTTGGCAGGATTAGCGACAGGACAAGATGTTCAGTAAAAGCCTGCAGTTAGCTACGCCAAACATTGCATAATGCTCCATTTAGCACAGCACAAATTTGAGGATTTACTCTCAGACCTCTGACCTATCTGTAGGCCCTTTCTGGATGGATCAACCTACAATGCGTTTTAGCAGATGGATAATGTTTGTGGTGATTTTCCTTGGCTTAGTGGCTAAAATATGTTTTCGCTTTGCCTTTGAGCTGTTGTCTCTGTTTGTATCCCAGATGACAGACAAACCAATTGCTGTGTGGAGTCGTTTTTCTTTTCTTTTCTTTTCTTTTTTTGTAGTATACGTGCTTTACTGAGCAGTCGTCACACACATGCCGCAGCTCTTTTTAACAGTGCGAGAATGTGTTCAACCTCTGACTCGTACCTCTGAGGAAAATGTAACACGCTGTACGCCATTCATCATTAAATACGAATCGGAGATATGTGAGGAGTGAGGCTCTTCACTCTCAATTACCTGATAGGAGAGCTAATGTCTGGCTAATCTGTGTCTCTGCTATGTTGTGCAAAGTGATAGGCACATAGAAAAAGTCTAGTTGAGCAATAGTTTAGAAGTGTAACCTTGGGATATATGAGGACCTTACAAACACTAGGGCCTATCAGGCTGGAGGAAAAAGGTGGTATTCTATATCAGGCTCGATCGGCATTTCTCACATACAGAGCCTTTTTGAATGTGAGGACGTCTTATGAGGCAGACTAAGATACATTCTTGTGAGGTGTTTTTTATTTTATATAGGTGGAGAAGGTACTGTTATGCTGGCCTTTCAATTTCCCATTTTTATTTTCTTCTACTGTGCATCTCTGTTCTCTCCTACTTATGGTGCTCTCATCTCCTTCCTTATCGCTGCCTTTTTTCCTCCCTTTTCACTCTTTTTTGGAACTGCACTTCTGTTTATCACTTCTGTTACTCGCCCTGCCAAATTCTCCTCCTTACGCTTTATTCTATCTCTAGGTACCTGGCTTTTCTCTCCTCCACCGCTGGGCTCATCTCTCTCTCTCTCTCTGCCCCCCCCCCCACACACACACACACACACATTCTCTTTCTCTGAGATGACTCTAAGTCATCTTCACATAGAACTACTCTCATCTCCTCTCTCCATCCCAACCATCTCTTTATTGACTTCTACTTGTCCTCTCATCCATCCTTTCCATCTCTCCAGGCTTTTAGAGTGAATGATACAGATAGATGCTCTCTGCACCCTTTCTCGAAGCTCTCACACACAATCAACAGCTCCTGCACTCAGTAGTCTACCTCTCATCTCCCTCCCTCCCTCGCTGTTTCTGGCACACACACACACACACACACACACACACACACACACACACACACACACACACACACACACACACACACTGTGCGGGTCTCTTTACACCTGGCCCATCTCGGACGGGAGAAGTGCAGGTTGATACAATGGGGGCAGCAAAACACTTCACTTGTTTTCATGAGCGCCGGCTATAGGGAGCAGAGTTTTACCTCCATTCCCTTGACAGAAAGTATATATCCGGTCCTCCTGCACTGAAATGTAAGTCACTGCTATAGAAGGAGAAACACGCATTTTTGTCTTGCGTGATTTTTGCAACGCTGCTAATTCTTTTTTGGAGTGGAATAATAATCCAGATATTAAACCCCCTGAACCCCAAACATTTCCTGGATGTTTTATTTGCTTCTGTCACAGTTTTCCTTACAGGCTGCACAGTGGAGTAGTGGTTAACACTTTCACCTTGCAGCTAGAAGATCCCCAGTTCGTGGCCCTGGCTTCCAGAGATCTTTCTGCATGGAGTTTGCATGTTCTCTCTGTGCATGCGTGGGTTTTCTCCGGGTACTCCGACTTCCTCCCACAGTCCAAAAACATGTTGAGGTGAATTGATGATTCTAAATTGCCCGTAGGTGTGAATGTGAGTGTGATTGTTTGTCTGTATATGTAGCCCTGCGACAGACTGGCGACCTGTCCATGGTGTCCCCTGCCTTCACCCCAAGTCAGCTGGGATAGGCTCCAGCCCCCCTGCAACCCTAATGAGGATAAAGTGGTGTATAGATAATGGATAAACAGTTTTCCTTTCTCTCGGCTCATTTTTCCAATCAATATAAAGTCTCTCACCTCTATGGAATCAGCACAACAAAGGTTATGAGTAGACAGAACTCAAAAGTGGGTTTTGTGCAGTATGACAAAGTTGCAAAGCCATAAATCATAAAACAGAAAAAAAGGTGAAATTCTTAAATTATTCCTTGAAAACAACCTGGAATCAACATGTACAACATTTTTCTAAGTGCTCATAGGTGTTGCAATACAGGTAAAAATACTGACTCTTCATACTATAAACGTTTAACTACTTTGATTCCACGTCTCCTCTTTGCATCAAGTCAACACTGCCTGCAGTTCAGCCAAAAAGTCCCTAAATTTGTTGTCATGTGACTATTTGGCACATCTGAATCACTAATGGCTTCATCTTGTGCCAAGAAGCGCAGAATTTTTTCATGTTTTTACAGAATCGGGCTCTGGTTAAAGGGAAGGGTTTATTTTTTGACAAGAAGAGAAATCCATCCATCCATTATCTATACACCGCTTTATCCTCACTAGGGTCGCAGGGGTTGCTAGAGCCTATCCCAGCTGACTTGGGCGAAGGCAGGGGACACCCTGGACAGGTCGCCAGTCTGTCACAGGTAAACGAGAAATGTAGATTAAAGTAATTTGGATGAAACATCCCATTTTCAAGCACATTTTTGGTAATATTGTGACAGAAACAGTCATCACTTCGAAAAATCGTCTGATTATTTCTGTTCTTACAGTTTCTGACTATGATAACTGGGGGGATCTTGGTGATTTTTAAAAAAAAGATAACATGGCTTTCAAACCCACCACAGGTTTTTGGGATTGTTTGAAGGTTCCCTAAAGTAATATTAACAATACCACATAGTCAAAATGCTCAATTACAAAGAAACAAAAAACACTGAAATCACAATCTTATTTATGTAAAACTAGAGGCAAATTATGACCTACAGCATGCAGCAGAGTGGGCCCTGTCAGTGCTCTATTCATTACTATTCATTGGATTATTTCTACTGATGCACTGTGCATGCGCAAGCAGATTATCAGTGTTGTGGTCTGGTGAAGGATGGGCCTTTAAATAATTTACTGTTGTTATTAATTCTAATTTTTATGGCTAATGAAACACAACCAATCTATAGCCACACATTAAATTTCGTGAGCTTGTCATAGATTTTGCTCGCAAAGAAACCAGAGCAGCTGTCAAACACACGTACGAATGTGGAGTAAAAATGAGATAGCTTCTCTGAAATGCAGCAAGATTGGATGATAAAGTGGTCGAAAATGGAAGAACTCTAAGAAGCCCTTATTAGATATGTTACACAGAGCAGTGCTGCTTTGACAAGCTGTTAAAGTGATGGCTATGTGTCATTCAGACATGGATGACTTTTACATTAGTGCTACTTAGAGCTTTATTCAGTCATTGCCAAGACATTTATGGAACAAGCCACATTATACGTGATATTTGGAATCCGGCACACTAGACTAGATAGCACATGAAATTACATATAATGCAGGAGACCATTAATGTCCCGGTAAACTGCCTGGCAAAGCTGTTGTGAAGGGAGACCGACCGTCTGATCTTGGTGTCATTTCCAGTAATTTTAGCTAAATGTTTTTAGCTTGTGGTGTTATACAAAAAAATGTAAAACTATTACAGCACTATTCTGCATCAATATGTTGTGCTCTTATATGTGTATGTCAGTGCAACTGCAATAATTCAGACTAGTTTCGTGTTGAATGTGACAAAAAATATTACCAGGTCTGACCCAGGAAGATCGCTGCTGTGACATTTGCAGAAAATACATGGGGAGTTTGTTCAAGCATTACACCGACGCAGTAAATTGCCAGCAGATGATTGGAAATACTTAAATACTTACGTGTAATTTGTTACATTCCACCACAGAGGTTTTTCTCGTTCCATACTTAATTCAATGGCTGCACAACACTGCTTCACGAGTATGTACCACGCTCTTACATACACTAGATCTTGCAGACATGCACACTTGTTTATAAGTGCTCTTTGTTAATCACTCCAGGAGTAAATGCTGCTTCCGTCTTTCTTTGCTTATGGTAAACAATAATGTGTAATGGTCTGCTTTGTTGCTTTATACTCTGATTATTATACTGTACATTGTGTCATCAGTGCCAAAGAAAAAGAAAAGACCTCTTAGTTTTTATTGTCAGCAGAGATGAAGAGTTTTTGACAATATTCATTCTGTGTGTCACAATATGTTGATTTCTCTTTTGAATTCGGTGTCGCAACCTGTGTTGGCACCGCAGTAATCACTCTGCATTACGAATGACATTTGGGAGTCATTGTGAGATGATCCCCGCACCACTTTTGCCAAGACTCTTGTTTGTTAACAGCATTATATCAAATGATAATTACAGTGCAATTCCTTTTGTATTGATCCTCTTTGGTGTCACAAAGCAAAAGGTGAGAAGGACATTATCCTGATTGAGAGATAGCCAGTTCCTTTCGGGTTCCTTTTTCCCAGACAGCTGAGCCTGTGGGAGGTTAAATTAACATGTCACTCTGCTTAAATGCCAGATTAAAACATGTTACTGTAAAAAAAAAAAAAAATGGAAAAAAAGCACTCCTTGTTCTTTCTTTGCATATACACATATGCTTCCTGCTTACATCATAAACTCCTGTCACACACATCAAACTGTGATGATGAATGAGCCCTCTGTCTTTAACAGTGCGATAAAGCCCCCTGCCTGGGCTTAGATAGGAAAGTTATTGTTGGAACACTGTAACCTTTTATTTCATCTGCCATAAAAAGAAATCAATTAAGACCTAGGTAGGATCCTGTCTTGCTTTGAGCGCAACTAATCACATTTTGCTCACCCACACTTGAGGTTTTTTTCACCCTTTTTTTTTGTCTTGGTGCATTTTTTTCCTTCTAATTCCATCTTTTCATGTCTTTACCATTCTTTCCTGCTCTATCTCTCCCTTTCTGTTTAATTTGTGACAGCAGGAGCAGCCAGAGCTCCCATTTAACCCTACGCCTGCAGCTTTAATAGCTTTAATCACTGCCTTCACCATGGCAACCTGTCCGGACAACCAGTCAAATCCCACCAGGGGTATTTTCTGTATACCGAATCACACCTTCAGTTGCCACCAGCTTCCAATGAAAAACACACTTTCAGTGAAAGGAGGGGCGCAAAGGTTGGTGTACAAAATGAATTAATGTCTTGAGCGAGAACCAGAGAATATATTGAAATGAACACGCCAAAGGACATTTAACAGTTTCAAGAAAATCTTCCACAATACCAGGGATTTCATACTACTTCTCATATGGCACCAGCAAAAATGGCCATAACCCATGGCAACAATGCATGGGTTACGGGAAGACACCGAAAGCTCAAACTCCAATTTCAAGCAAGGAGATTGCGGATGATTTGAAGTATGTGCATTTCAGGCACTTTGTGGACAATTGTGCACTATGTCAGGACAATGTGTGCACCCGTCCTCTACTGTATTTGTGGACTCCATTAGTGCATCCATCTTCTTCTGTATTTGTCCATTATTGCTGTAGCTGTCATCTTCGTGTGCTACCCTGAAAATACACAATTTCTACTTGAAAGCTCTCAACCCCTCTTAACCAAAATACAACCAGCAAAGAAGAACTAATACAGAAATAGATTTCCTTCAAAAATACTATTGGTTTTAGATAACAGAGCAAAGATTTTTATATTGATTTTTCTACTTCTGCATCTGCAAAATGATTTAAATTGACATTTTTGCATCAGGTCAGGTTTGTATAATGGCCAGTTGGTTCTATAAAAGGATCTTCTAAAATCCCAGCCCAATCTCTCAACATGATGCACAACTAAAATTGTATTTTCAGGGAAACTTGTTAGTGACATACACCGATTAGCCACAACGTTATGACCACTGGAAAACCTTAGATTTTGGCATCAGTGTTAAAAAGACTTAGACACCCAAATAAACATTGTCCCAGAACAAGCACACTTCAATCATGCAAATCCGAACGTCACTGGCCTATCTCGAGGAACATGGCAATCACCCAAGATGTTGATTTGACCTCAAAACTTTCAAGACCCCATTCTGATCAAGCACCAACAGGATGCAGTGGAACAAGTTTGTCTCACAAAGGCCCCACTGCACAACGCCAAGTAACCAAAGGATCCACCCACGTCCTGGTGCCATACCCCATAAGAGGTTCAGAAAATGTTTGACCACATAAGGAGGACCAACACAAATTTAGATGGTCATAATATTATGCCTGATTGGTGTATTTCACATATCTTTGTCGTCTTTTTTTTTTTTTTTGGCGTTTTGTTTGTTTTACTGCTGCTCTTTTTCAGCCAGCCAGTCAAACATTAGATGGAACAGGAAACGTCACCACTGTAACCACTACTGAGCTTCAAATATGTAGCAGTATTTTTGCCGGAACTTAACTACATAGTTTTGGGGGCAAAACCCCAAAAATATGTTCCAATACAAACAAACTGCATTCTAAATCATGTTTCCAGGGAAACATTTTTTTAGAGGATGAAATTTTATTTTGATGTTTCACAAATTCATTTGGGTTACTTTTGCTTCCTTTTAACCGAACAATCATAACTTGGATTGTGTGGGACCCAGGTAGCCCAGAGTCTGGAGCAGAACATGTTGTGAAAGGGTCTTGTTTTAAGCTAAACCATGATATTTTAAGCTAAACCATGATATTTTCTGAAACTCAATAAAGTAATTTAGGTATTTAGCTTTTGTTGTATAAGTCTCAATCAAAGTCTGATATTTTCTTCAACCTAATCATATAATTTCGGTGCCTAAACCCAAAACCCCGTTCCTATACAACCAAATTGCATTGTCAGTTATGTTTTCAGGGCAGCTTATTTTCTGCTAAACTATATATTTCATTGCAAAGTATCTTCAGTCCATTTCTAATCAACAAATATTTGACACTTATTTTATTTATTCACTGTCACTACTTTTATGCAAAACACTCATATTATAGCATTAAATGGTGTTGGACTAGTTAATCTTTTGACCCAAAAAGTGAAGGAGAAGCATCAAACAACATGTTCAGACAACATCCGTGGGTGGGCTCTTAGAGCATGTGTCAACAAGCTGGTTGATGTTGATGTTATCACTGCCTTCTTTAACCTCTCCCTCATCCAGAGCATTGTTCCCTCATGCTTCAAGATCACAACCATCAACCCTTCCCCAGAAGAGCCCACCCACCTGCCTGAATTACTACATGCCGATAGCACTCACTCCAATCATTATGTCACAAAGTGCTTTTAGAGAGAGGTGTTGGCCCACATTCAGAGCAGCATACAGGACACTGTGGCCCCACTGCAGTGTGCCTACATTCCCAACAGGTCCACCTCAGATGCCACCGTTGCTGCCCTCCATCATTCCCTCTACCACCTGGAAAATAAAGACTCCTACATCAGGATGCCCCTTGTTGACTACAGCTCTGCTTTTGACATGTTCATCCCCCACAAACTCAACCACAAACTGAACACACTTGGTCTACATCCCACCCTGTGTGACTGACTCCACAGGTATGTCTCCTCAGCCCCACCCTCCACATCCTGTTCACCTACAACTGTGTTGCCTCCCATTTGGACAACATCATCCTAAAGCTTACTGCCTTATCGGTCACTGTTCCTCCGCGAGTTTTAAGTGGAAAGAGTGAGCGTCTGTGTGTTTAATAGTACCTCATTATGCATCTTACTCTGAATTAAATAAATCTGATATAATTAATGAGCTGGTAGGTGATTTTTGTCCTTTTTGTCCTTTTTTTAACAGAACCTGGTTAGCTGCTTTTCTCTGCTTCCAGTCTTTGTGCTAATTTAAGCTAATCTCACTGGATACCGGGAGCACCTTCCAATTTATTCTTCTGATATGAGAGAAGTGTCAGTTTTCAGCAATGAAAGTGAAAAAAAAAAGAAGCATATTTCCAAACTAATTTTCACTCCTCAGGTAATTGATAGACACACAATCTTTCACCCCCTCTAACAGGCACAAACAGAACATTTCCTAACATATTTCAGCTGATGTTTTCTGTCTACTGTCTAGTTAGGACACACCGGAGGAGGCCACAAACAAAGCAACCTTATGCAGAATTATTCTGAAATTATTGCAGAAGCATAACTGTGGCTGTGATGTTGTTCTAATTAGCAAATACCCGAAAGTCTGTACAGTTTCCTACTCTTCTTTCTTCCCTGTCTATACACAATGGATTTTGTAACCTTTCTCCTCTTTTTTTTAAAAAAAATTTTCTCCTTCTCTTTGTGTTTACACAGTCCTGTTCGAATTCTGCCCTAGGGTCTGATTAAAAAAAAAAAAAACTGAAAAAAGCAGGTTAAAACACATTTTCTCTATTTTTTCTTTTCTTTAAAAAAGAGAATAAGCAACTACAACCCTGAGACGTCTCTCCTCCTCCACTATCCCCTCAACACACTCCCCATTTTTTAGGTTCTATGCTTTGACGAAAAAGCAAAAAAAAGAAAACTTCTGAATGAGTCGAGCCCTTCCTCTGCAGAAGAGCTCATTTCTGTTTATCACTCACTCTTGCTTTGCCCCTGCAACAATCCTCCTCTCACAGCCTTGATCTTCCATTCTCTCGCCGTGCGCCTGGCCTCTGTCTCCGTCACCGCCACACTCGTCTATTTCCTCCCAATTCTGCCTCCCTCGCCATCTCAGTCACTACATTCCTCTGCCCGTGTCTCCCGGAGGGTAGGAGGAAAGAGAGGTTTTAATTAGGTGAACACGTCTTAGCTCCAGGGGAACCAGAGATGACACGCTGACACACGGCCGCTACTTAGGCACCCTGACCTGGCTGAGAAGTGTGGCGATCGGAGCCGAGGGCCTCGTCTCACCCGTTCCCCGGAGGCCCCTGGCACCGCGGCCTCGGCATGGTTCCCAGATCTCTCCATCTTGTTTGCGTCAGTGTTACAGTACAGATTCCCATCAGCAGCAGTAATGGTTGTCTAATAGGGCACTCCAGTCCTGCCTGTAGACGGTAATGAGGACGGCTGCCAGCGCGGCACAATCACCCCTGCTTTTTCTCTGCATGTGTGTGCCGCCGCCTGTCTTTGGCAGTTTCATCATGGAGGTAGCAACCCCTTCTGCATCCTCCAACAAAAGCCTCCTTTTTTTTTTCCTTCTTTGCTCTCACTTCCTGTTTCACACAAAAACAGTCCCAGACTAATTCCATCAGTCACCCTGAGATTGTATTACATAAGCAGAGTCAAAGACTCGGTGGGAGTTTGGCCTTGGGGTAAGTCTCTTTGCTCTACCTTAGATACCCTATAGTGATAGTCAAAGGGGGAACAATTACATTCTAACCTGCAGCGCTGTAGAAGAGTACTTATATTTCCCCTTTCATCTTTTTTCTCCCTGTCTTCGTCTTGCTCTCACTGTTTCTATCCATCTTCATTAGCATCACAGTAAGGCTGTATTTATCGTTCATGGAGAGGATCAGTGGCTTGCCCAGGGGCTGGTGTGATGAAGTTAGAAACTCACAAACAAACACACGCACGCACACACACACACACACACACACACACACACACACACACATTTACACACACACATTTACACACACATACCCATGCAGTGATCCTGTCAGATCCTGTACATGACACGACTCTATACGTTCCCACAAAGGCCCTGAGGGTATTGTATCTAATGAGGACATTGGTCGAGAGCAGGGTTACCATAACAAGCTTAGCTCACTGTGTGCAATGGGCTGCACACACATGTTCCACACTGTCCTTATCAAATAAAAAAGACTCTTTGAAGCAGTCAGGCTTTTCAGGTATCTTCTACATTCTGTTCACGTCAGGCTATTGGCAGAAGCCTTCATGCACACACCAACTTGCTGGTTCAATTATGAAACCCAAACATCAAAACTGTGTGTTTTTCTTTCCTCGACAGCTGACTAAGATGATACAAAGCAATCTCCTCCTCCTGATTGGAAAGGCGCTGGCCACTGATTTGCATGGAAAAATATGTATAGTATTCTTTTTCAGCTAGTTCCCGCTTTCTATGACTTTGTTTTTGAGTGTGATTTCTCTAAATAGAGACAAACGCGGGGTGACAAACGAACCAACAAAATGGATTTCTAGAGGCTGATTTACCAATCCGTCACCTACATTTACTGAAGTCTAAGGAGAGACCAAGCTGAAGCCCTTGAGTCATTTTACACTGTGTAAACTCTCCCCTCTCCTTCATCATTCTTTAATTGGGGCCGTTAATTGCTTCTTTAATAGCTTCACATGGACCCAGAACTGGCACTGTGGGAGACAGAGGCCAAGGATGGCTCGTGTCACCCTACTCTGAAGACACAGAGCTGGACAGGGAAACTGGACCCCACTGACCCAGCAGCTGGAGGCTGAACAACATCATCAGCCTTAAGGGTCATCTCACTCTGGCAGCAAGCAGAATGTATGCATTAAATAAAACAAATTAAAAATGTGCTCCATAGTCGGCTCAGTACTTAACAGTCATTAGTCTGAGGATGAACTTAAACATCCCTCAGGAATGTGATCATTAATGCAGGTATTGTGTTGAGAGACACACTGAAATATATCCGTACTGAGCTCTACATGTTGACCTTTTGATGATACAGAGTTGCCCTTGGCTACAGGTAACACACTGAAACCTGCTGTTGAGTCCTCAGTAGCTTTACACTCTCTGCTTCTTTCTCCACGAGCATATCTGACTTCTTTCTACAGGTGTTTTGGAGCATTTCTTACTGAGAAATGAATGCAAAGTTTCAATGTTTGCTCATTAAATCTCCCACCTGGAGCTCTTAAGTGCCAGGATCAAGTAACTTGCTCCCTCTTCTAATGATTAAAATGCACCGCACGAAATTTGGTCAGAAATGTCAAAGTGCTCTTTGTGTTCCCACTCCATAACCACTGTGTCATATCTGACCTTTTCCCTCCATCACTGTCACCGCCGCTCATGTCTCAATATCAAGCAGGCTTTGTACACCTGGAGGATCGACTGACTGAACAGCAAGACAGGATGTTGACAAACCAAGGGGAAACAACCTTACGAATGAAGATCAAACTGCCATTTTCTGTTGTCGGTGCCGATTTATCAACGCCCTGTTAGTGGAAACTGACAAGTGCAAGACATGCTATTACCTGCAAATTGTTGATGTTGATTTGAGATCCAAACAAAAGTGAGGTTCTGAAGGGGAACTCCAGGAAAATAAATTTTTTATGACACTATATATTCTCTACACAGCAGAGTAGAAGCCATAAGTAGGAATTAAAGCTTCGAAGGACTACTGATGCAGCTTCCAATGAGACCTAAGTTATACACAGCTTTATAAATTTGTCCTAAGTACAAGTTTTTTGCATGAATAACAACTCATACAATGTTAAAGAATCTGCTAGTGGAGAAAAAAGGTGCAGCTTCAACAAATCAACGGTTTAAATGGACCACAGAATAGAGAATACAATCGAAGATTCCCACTCTGAGGGCTGCTTGCATCAGCTTTGATTTCATTTGATCATAGAAAGCAATCAATAGCCCATCACAATGTTCCCCTATTAATCTCAGATTTAAATCAATTCAGTTTGTATTCCTATACAAACTCAGGTAACAAGATTCTCCACACAATAGCAGGCACACACTAACTGCACAATTACCCATTCAGCACTGGGCACTCACTCACAGATATAAACGAGCTGTCAGAAAGCCACAAGAATTCTAATTGGATTGAGAAAAAAATGAACAAGCATTTTGTCGTTTGGTCAATACTAACAGCATGGATTGGGAGTTTTACATAAAATCTACTTAGACTTTGACAATAGCCAATTGATGTGGCCTTCGGGGGTAAATACAATCTCTGTTGTTTTGCTTTCTCACATGGCTCAGTTTTAAGTAAACATATTTTCGAGTGCAGGCCTTCATAAAAAATAACTTTAAAAAAAGGGAAAAGGGTCCCACAAGGCTACTTGATTGAAATGGGTGGAAAGCAGATGTGACCATAAAATCTTAACCCATGAATTACACACACGCGTGCACACACTCGAGATTTCTGGGGACAAAGTCGAGTAGCTCTCAAAGCTGTCACGGCGCGCTGTATTACAAAATGATCAAAGCCTGGGGAAGGTACAGAGGATAACAGCATGACCTCGTGACACCTCAAGAGGAGAGAATGAGCGGGGTGGAAGCAAGAGATATTTAACATCTAACATCAGCACGTATAAACAGATCAGTTGGATTTGTATGATGCAAGCACACAATAAGCACAACTCAGTGACAGATTTTTTTTTCTTCCTTTTTTTGGTTTCCTTAGTCCAAAGATCTTTGAGAGTTGGATGTTAAACTGCTGCACTTTGTAATGCCATCTGCTGTATGTATGAGGGTTCTTGGAAACAGAAAACATCACAGGAGAAAGATTGTTCTTGCATTTTTTTTTTTTTTTTTGGTATAATCTCCTTTAACTTCATTGCACTTGGTCCTCTGATGTTCAAGCTTCACTATCCCTTTTGTGGATAAAGGTCACATCTTGAGTCACCATATTCTCCTGAACAGCATGCATGACCTCATCATCACTCAGAAAATGGCAACCATTAAGTGGGATTTCAGTTTGGAAAACAGATAGGAATCTGATGCTGCAGGTCGAGTGAGTAAGGTTCATGAGACATCAGATCAAAACTACTTATGGCTCCTTCTGCCACTTGTGCTGTGTGGATGGGTACATTGCCCTGAAGCAACAGCCACCAGCCCAAAGCTTTTCTCTTAATTTTTTTCTTTAATTGCTTCAAACATTTGAGTTTTAGAATGCATTTATGAGCCAAATTGGGAGCTATGCCCCTTGTTTTTGGGTAAGGCTTTTTAAAGTACTGTTGTACACGACATCCCAAGTTTTTTTTTTTTTGTCACAATGCATTACAGCACCACAAAATTGTTTTTCAGAGTGCATAGTCAGCCATGATAAGGCACCACTGGAGAAGATGAGGTTCTGGGCTTTGCTCAAAGGGCCAACAGTGGATGTTCAGCAATACGGAGGCTATTTTGAATGCAGAATCTTCTGAACAGTAACCCAAAGCCTCTACCATCGAGCCATATCTGCTCCAAAAGTGGTGACAGCTGCTCTGCTAAAGGAGCTATTACCTGTCAGTAGTCACATCAGTTGAGTTTCCATCCATCTGAAAAATCAGTCTAGCATTTGCCCTTTTACAATGACTAAATCAAACCTACACTTCAGCTCTACTTCACCTATGATAACAAACCTAGCACTGGCATAAGCTCAAGGCTGCCACTAATCTTAGCTAAAAAGAAAACAAACAACTTGACTGAAAGTACACAGGGGCCACATGGAGTTAAAAAATGTTACACACAGGTACTTTACACAGTTTGCCACTAATTAGAATTCTGACTGACACAGTTTGCTGTTGCATGATTCATTCATTCCATTCATTTGACATTAATCTTTGGCTTGCAGATGCAAATGACAGAGGAAGAACTGTTGCTGGGTTAAATCAGATCAACTTCCCCTCCTGTGGAGAAGTTCCCAGTGTCTTCGCAATTTTTCAAAGACTCTCAAAGACTCCTGTTCATGAGTCATTATCAACTAGTCAGAGTTAGGTCTGAAGTACAAAGTGTTACAAGTCTACAACCTCTCCACTGATTACACAAACCTACCATGAGTAGGTGTTATTCACCTAGTCCACCTCGGCTACACTCATAACTATTGTAATCAGTGTATATTACCTGTATAGCAGTGAATATAACATATATGTAATTTAACACACATCCACGTATACACACACTCACACAGACAGTAGCAGGTGCTCTCTGTTGGATGTGAATGAAGACAGATGAGCAGTGATCATTCTCATTAGAGCAGTGATGAGCTCCCGTGAAGACATACACCTGGACCAGTGCACACCTGGGGAGACAAAAAGAAAGCGTATGTGTGTTTGTGGGAGTGTGCCTTAGCATCAAAAAGAGAAAGAAAAAGAAGAATATATTAGAAAGGCAAAGAGACAAAAATGAAAGAAATGTGAGGGGGAGCAAGGATTACTTGGATCCACCCAGCGCAGCAGATATGCACACATAGCAGGAGATAAAAAGTTGCTATCAAAAGGCATTTATAGAAGACACTGTTGTACTGATGGGCCGGTCAGTCCTATTCATTTTTCTCACTATTACAAGATACATTTCTTATCAGTATCACAAGATATACCTTCATCCTACAACCTGCAGACTGCGCTCCACGGGAATACAAACACACACACACTTGCATTATCTCTGACGAACCTGTCTCTGAATGACACCGGCTGTACAAATGTATTGCAAACCCTATTTAATGTACCTCATTGAAGCTGGTTTCTGCAGCATAATGGTCACAGTATGAGTGGATGTTTGTTTTCTAGAGATATGCCGTGGGAGGAAAATGTATTTACTGACACCATCTGAGGCAATCCTAAGCTTTACATTGAAACATAGCATCATGGGTCAGCCGTGGAATCAAATAAATCATTTACACCACAAAATCCAATTATACAGTGCATTGTTCAACTGGGTGTCTGAACCTGAATACCCATGCGTTTCCTGTCTCTCTCTTTTGGACATGGCATGCAATGCGCACGTTGTTCTGTCGGTGTCGTAAGCTTGGATTCAACACCACCCGTCCGCTCATAAGCCACATCGTATCTCCGCGTGTGTGCCAGATTGATAAGAGTGGGCGGGACAAGGTCGGATAGGGAATGACCTAAATCGTTTGTTGATTGACGGACGCTGTCAACCAATTCCATTAGCTTAGTTCCTACACACCTTGGCGGTTGCTAATTTAATCTTGGCTCTGATAGAATGTAATTTGGTTAAAAAGGGGCCCTTATTAATATTTCCAGTATCATTTTCAGCCACTGATGGGCAGAGGAACTTTCATTACAGAGAGAAATTACAGAGGCAAGATGGCGCTTAAATGGGGAGACAGTGAATGAGACTGGACAGAGATTTATGAGAGCGTGGATGCAATAGCTGACATCGTTAGCTTCTAGCAGGAACTCGAACACACAGTCAGTTCTGCCTACATGCGCATGGACACAGCAAGACACAGCCAAATACAACTCCTTTATATTACGATGCTATGGATGTCTAACAACCATGCTCCCATGAACAAACACAATAAGCACAACTGACAACTAAGGATGAACCAAAAGGGTTTCCAACAGAAAAAAACCCCATCTTATCTTAGAAGACTATTCTCTCCCTGCCTCTTTAGGCCAGTGCTATTAGACTGCCTTTATCTCTCGGTACTCTCGCCTTCTCCTCCTACTCTCTTTGTCTCCCCATCTGAGCCGCTTAGTGCCAGCACAAAGGCAAAAAACAGCCATTTAAAAGCTGACATGTCACATCTAAAGATTACATACATAGCACAGCATTATTGTGTATCATACTGTTTCCGTGCTAGCTAACAGAGAGTCTACCCTCGCACTCCTGTGTGCCGGTATGTGTTTGTATTTGCATATAGCTCTGTATTCAAAAGGAAATGGCAGTAAAGGGAGTAATATTTGGCAAGCACAGCTGCACTTTCAGTGCATCTCTTGCCTCTTGCCAGTCTTTGACTTAATTCTTCAGCCCTCTCCTCTTCCACTCCAGTTCTGATTTTGAGTTGCCCACCGGAGAGGAGAATGGATTTTAGAAGGTAATCAGTGATTTCTGGCAGATTTAATTTAGAAAAGAATCTTCCCAAGGCTGGTAAATACATTCGAAATTTCCTTTTGCTTTAATTTGCTGCTCTAGTACCTTTATTCAGTCCTGTCTTCTACATCTGTTCCTCCCTGCTTCCTTCCTAACCTCAGGTTATATCCCACACCCCGTCATCTCCTCAGCTGCCCATCCCACCTTCTTCTCTGCTCCATACCGTCACCTCCCTGCCCTAACCACACCTTGACTCGTTACTCGCCTCCTTTCTTTCTTCATCCCTCTCTCACTGCCTCCCTGCCCCAGGCCACCCCTCTTCTTCAGTCTCATCCAGCCTTTTGGGATAAAGAGAATACAGAGGATCAGTTCTGCTCGGTGACCTTTGGAGGTGGCCTTCAATCTAAAGGTATGGCAGGGGAGGCAGAGCTTAGAGAGATTTACTGGGGCTGCCAACGGGAGAGAGAAGAGATTTCTCCCCCTGCCAATTCTCTGGAGGCAAGCAGAGGTGAAGACAGAGGAGAAGATGAATAGAAGAGAAGAGAAGAGAAGAGAAGAGAAGAGAAGAGAAGAGAAGAGAAGAGAAGAGAAGAGAAGAGAAGAGAAAAATGTGGTGTTTTCTAAAATACCGACAAAGTGAGCACCAGGGAAGATGAGAGAAGATAAGGAAAAGAATGACAAGGAGAGGAGAGGAGAAGCGCCTGCTGGTCACAGTGGGTCAGTGGTCATTTGAAGCACAACTGGATACTCTGACCACTGCGTGAAGATGACAGATGCATAGATACAGTATAGGATTAAAGAGACACATGGTGGGAGACCATACCATGAAAGGAAACAAGAAAAAAGAAATATCCTTTGAAAGACAGGCTGTAAAGGGCGCTGCAGAGAACTGAAACACAGGTTTCGCTTTGTTCATGTTTGTATACACTATCAGTCGAAAGTTTGGACACACCTTCTCATTTAATGTTTTCTCATTATTTTCATGACTATTTATATTGTAGATTCTCACTGAAGGTATCAAAACTCTGAATGAACACATGGAATTTTGCAGTAAACAAAAAAGTGTGAAATAAGTCGAAACATGTTTTTGATTTTCGATTCTTCAAAACAGCGAGCCTTTGCTTTGATTACGGCTTTGTACACTCTTGGCCTTCTCTGGAAGGAACCTGAGTTGGTTTTCACTTCACAGGTTTGCCTTGTCAAGGCTAATTTGTGGAATCTCTTGCCTTCTTAATGGGGTTGGGACCATCAGTTCTGTTGTGCAGAAGTCAGGTTGGTACACAGTAGACAATCCTGTTTGACAACCGTTAAAATCCGTATTATGGCAAGAACCAATCAGCTAAGTACAGAGACACAACAGTCCATCATTCCTTTTAGGACTGAAGATCAGTCAGTCTGGAAAATTGCAAAAACTTTGAATGTATCCCCAAGTGCAGCTGCAAAAGCCATCAAGTGTTACGACAAAGCTGACTCACTAGAATCACCCTGGAAAGGAAGCCCAAGAGTCACCTCTGCTGCTGAGAATAAGTTCATCCGAGTCACCAGCCTCAGAAATCACAAGTTAATATCAGATTAGAGCCCAGATAAATGCCACACAGAGTTCTAGACACATTTCCACATCAACTGTTGTGGTTCAGAGGAGACTGACCAATCAAGCCTTTATGGTCAAACAGCTGCTAAGAAAGCACTACTAAGGAAAAGCAACAAGCAGAAGAAGCAGAAGAGATTTATTTGGGCCCAGAAACACAAGGAATGGATATTAGACCAGTGGAAATCTGTGTTTTCGTCTGATGAGTTCATATTTGACATTTTTGGTTCCACTCTCCATGTCTTTGTGTGATGCAGAAAAGGTGAATGGGTGGTCTCTACATGTATGGTTCCCACTGTAAAGCATGGAGGAGGAGGTGTGATGGTGTTGGGGTGCTTTGCTGATGACACTGTTGGGGATTTGTTCCAAATTGAAGGCAGACTGAACCAGCATGGCTACCACAGCATCCTGCTCTGACATCCCATCCCATCCTTTCACATCTCGTTTTCGTTTAGTTAGACCAGGGGTCGGCAACCTTTAACACTCAAAGAGCCATTTTGACCCGTTTCCCACAGAAAAGAAAACACAGAGAGCCACAAAAACCTTTTGGCAGTTAAAATGAAGACAACACTGCATATATTGCTGTTTTACCTCTATGCCCTTGTTCATTTTGACTATTTCATTAATAAAAAAATGCATTAAAAAAAATAATGTATTTAACCGCACCTTTCTCAGTTCCCAAATTTCTGGCACACCGATAACACTGATGAACACTCCAGCCAGGTAGGTAGCGCTAATGAACCTGAAGTCTGTTTTCCAGCCGTGAAGAAGATTCACAGGATGCACTGTCAGCGCACAACAAAGTTTGGTGAACAGTGATTGAAGACGAGAACACTCGTGAGTGTGTTGGACAGAAAGTTTCCTTTAAAAAGCTTCCTGATGGCAGCTTGGATAAAAACGTGGTTATTTGGAAATTGTGCAACAAATAGTTTTCTGATCACCGCAGCACTTCAAGCCGGTGTATCCATCCCATAATAGACCACTTTTCGAGATACTAAAGGTGCTTGAGTTTACAAAAAGCTTTAAAATCTTGAATATAATCGCGATAAATGAACTGAGTTTGCAGTAATCTGTAAATGTAGTAGACAGATAAATATAAATGAAATATACTTGTGCAGGACTCTGCTGTGAAGGCGGAGACGTGCGGCGGTGGTGTATTTGCGACAATAAAAAAGAAAGAAATTTGAAGGAGCGACGGCTAGGATTTAGGAATGGTGGCCCGCCGCTGCTGAATGACTGTAGAGCAAACACTGGGATCCGAAAATCAACAGGACTCCAAATGAATACACTGTTAACCTTTCCTGCTCAGCTCCCGACGGTGGTCAGGAAGCCCAGGGGAGGACAGTTCTCCAGGGCCGAAGTTATTGTTGTTACTTCGGGGTTAACCCCCTTCACTTCCTCAGCAGTCGTAGAAGGCAAAGACACAGGAGCCAAGCCTTATTGAAGAATACTGCAGCCTTTATTGCGAATTAACAGTGGCTGAACCATACAGTCACGCTAACCCAGCAGCTACACCCCTCTTCTCTCTAAACCTCATAAATTCACTGTCATTGAGAAAGTACCAGACAGGAAGTTAAACCGGAACTTTCAAAATAAAACACAATGCACGATCTCTCGGACGTAAATTTTTTCCTATATGTTGCTATTACGTCACCTCCGGAGGGACGAGCATCAGGAAAAAGGGTGTCAGACACAATACGACGCCATGGACGAAGAGAAGCTGATCACTGAAGTGGAAAAATACAATATCATTTATGATCCAAAACATCCTTTTTACAAGGATAAATAAATAAATAAATGAGGTGTGGTTTATTTATTTTCTGTTTATATCATGTGTTGTTATTGTGTGATATCGCTGTACACACGAGAGCCTCTCCGAGGAGCAGCCCTCTCCCTCTGCAGGGCGCGGCGCTTGTGGAAATTGGGGTTACTCCCCGAACCGGCTGTTGCCTTCCTCGCTCGCGCTGCATTCATTGTCGCTCGGACATCTCGCCCCCCCCCCCCCCCCTCTCTCTCTCTCACACACACACACACACACACACACACACGCTGCTCTCTCTCTCGCTCTCTCATAACAGAGCCACACACTCTCTTAACAACACGCAGGTTGGCGAGTGTCGGAGATTGACGGCTGGGACGCATATTTCGACAGACAAAAATTAAGACGTTTTATTTTGATGTTACAAGATCACAATAATTTACAAATTTAGAATTAAATTTTTAAAACTAACAAACTAAAATAAAAGAAATTTTAATTAAATAGCCTTCTGATTATTAATTTTCCAAAGCTACAGGGAGCCGCAACAGAGGGACGAAAGAGCCGCATGCGGCTCCAGAGCCGCCGGTTGCCGACCCCTGAGTTTGACCATAATTTATTTTTCAACAGGACAGTGACCCCAAACACACCTCCAGGCTGTGTAAAGGCTATTTGGCCAAGAAGGAGAGGTCCACCTTCACCTGACCTAAACCCAATCAAGACAGTTTTGATTGGGATGGACTGCAGAATGAAAGCAAAAGGCCCAACAAGTGCTCAGCATCTCTGGGAACTCCTTCAAGACTGTTGGTAAGCCATTTCAGGCGACTACCTCATGAAGCTTGTCGAGAGAATAGCAAGAGTGTACAAAGCAGTAATCAAAGCAAAGGAAGGCTATTTTGAAGAATGGAAAACCTAAAACATGTTTTGACTTATTTCACATTTTTTTGTTTACTACATAATTACTCCACCAAGGAACGTCTGTCTGTCTGTCTGTCTGTTAGCAACATTACTCAAAAATGGAATAACGAATTTGGATGAAATTTTCATGGAAGGTCAGAAATGACACAAGGATCAACTGATTAGATTTTGGTAGTGATGGGGCTTAGTCTGGATTTGTTAAAGATTTCTGTGTCAATGGGAGATAGTGGAACAGCATCACTGTAACTGTGGCAACAAGTGAGCACTTCATCAGCTGCCTGCTGATGATACAAGGAACAATCGATTAAATTGTGGGTGTGTTTCTGAATCCCATCTATTCCCACACCCCTCTACATATTTAGGTCACGCAATTCTGTATCCGTACATAATGTAAGCATGCGAGAGAGAGGATCTAACCACAATGTGTCAAAATTTGATGGATCTTTTGTTCACTGGGCGAACAAAAGGAAACATGAGGTCAGCATAAATTAGCATAAATTAGCATAAATTAAGCAAGCAATGAGGTCAGCATAAATTAAGCGAGCAATGAGGTCAGCATAAATTAAGCGAGCAATGAGGTCAGCATAAATTAAGCGAGCAATGAGGTCAGCATAAATTAAGCAAGCAATGAGGTCAGCATAAATTAAGCAAGCAATGACATCATCATAAATTTGCATAAATTAAGAAAGAAATGACTACTACTACTACTACTATTACTACTACTATTACTAGTTGAAGGTGCACTCACCAACATGTTTGCGAAAAAGAGTCCCGACGGAGCATCGATGATCAGCGAGACGGTTGTGACTATTTTGCAAAACTCTAAGGCTACCCCTGATCGTCCAACGAAGACTGCGGTGTATGTGCGGCGGACTCAGAAGCCACCATCTGAGTCTTTACACGAAGAGTGGTCTTTGGAGCCTTATGGAGGTCGCGGTAGCTGGGGTTATGTGTTCAAGTATGAGACGGGGGAATTGTGTTTGTATCAGCGGGATGAAGGTGAAGCATTGGGGGGTGCGATGTTGCAGGTTACGCTGTCTTCCACCGACTGGGCGGTGTTACAGCTGACTAACCCTATGAGTTACCCGCATGGAGTACCCTCTCCTGTGGAAAAGCGAGTGTGCGGTGTTGGGCCTTGCTCCGATGAGTTTTCTGCAATTTGGTTGGCAAAAACTTCGGGTCCCTGCCGTACTTACTATCGCGCCCGTTACACTGGAAGCGGTGGTTTTCTTTCTCCTAGCGAGTGCCAGAAGAATAAGGAAAAGGACAATTTTGTCCTGGAAACTTTCAGCTCAGGGTGTGGAGTTTACCACACCGTGCTAGTTCTACCAATGACGGCTTGGAATGTGAAGACAAGTGAGATGAGGGATAAAATTAATTCACTCTTTCACAGTTGTCGTGATTGGAAGGATACTCTGATGACGAAAAGAGCTCACACAATGTGCTAGACCACGCCTTACTTGAAGGCTCGTTATAAAAGAGAGAGAGAAATTTGCATCCGAAACCAGACTGGCCACTACATTCCCAGGTGAAACCCGCCATTAAAGAGAAAAAAAAATGAGCAGACGTCTCACTACCACTTTCCTCGGCCCCATAACTTTGGGCTCGCGGCCTATGGAAGATTCACCGGTATCGTCCCCGCTGCCCATGGAGATCTGCCTCGATCCCCCAGCCCCGCAGCCCATGGAGGCCTCCCTCGATCCCCCAGCCCCGCAGCCCATGGAGGCCTCCCTCGATCCCCCAGCCCTCGCAGCCCGCGGAAGTTTCACCGGAGCTCTCTCTTCGATCATCTCACCACCACCGTCACCTACATCTGACACAGGCTCTACAACTCAGACTCCCGACTCTGATATGACTCTGTCATTGGAGACCCTCCCTCGGACCCCGCCCAGCACCCCCCTGGTGAGTCATCCGGCTCAACCTCCATCTTCCCCGCCAAAGGAGGCTGACAAGGGAGATGAGGCTGATGGGTGGTTGTCGAAGGCCTTCGTCAGCGTGGTGAGAACAGCCATACTTTATCTCCTCGATAAAGTTCTGGAAACATACAGACAGGATTGCTACGGATGCCAGACCGACCATCCTAGCCAGAAAGAGCACCCATGCCTGGAAACAATTACCTCTCATTTCTTGGAGGACAATTTCTACGCCATCACGGGCAAGATCTACACCCCCAACTTTATCCCAGCCATCCAACACCTCTTAGAACTGCATAACTTCCCCACGGAGGAGAAACGCGTCAGAACCGTTGCTGGAACTGTTTTGTTTGACCTGAGATCAGAGCCGTACATCCAGCAGACCATCGACGATATGTACTGCGACCTGATGAAAAACCACAACACCGTCAAATTGGCAGACCTTGCAACGGTGGCCTACATATGGAAGGACCCCGCAACGCCCTGTAGATACATGAAGTTTTAAAGTGATGGGGAATAACGAGGCTAAAGTCGTGACAGAGGTGGAGAGACACACGACCGTGTCTCATCTCATAGAACTCTTGAGTCAAATGATTTACAACAGAGTTTCAACCGGTAGAAAACCAAACACATTTAGGGTTAGAGCAACAGACGTTGAGAAACTGGAAAAAATGATGGAAGCGGTTAGAACTCGCTCTTTTTCTCCACCTTGGAGCGAGATCGTATGTCGTGCCGTGTCCGTCAGCAGTCCTGATTTGTCGGCTGCCTTTAGAGACATTTTACAAGAACTGGTGAAGGATGTTCTCAAACCCTGGCACCTGACTGCTTTTTATACCCTGTTTGTCGATGTCATTTGTGAGCTTCTGCAAAACAACCACCCTGTAAACATCCAAGTCGAACTGAGAAAATTACATTATAGTATCAACCAAGCAGCAGATTATTCTGTCTTAGCTCAGACTTTAGATATGATAAAAAGTTAATTGTAAGTTTTGTGTTTCAAAAATTATTTTTCTGTCAACAATTTTTTATTCTGTTGTTCAAAAACAGTTAGTTGTAAATTTTGCATGTTAATTTTTTTCTGTACTGTTTTATTAAAAATGTTAGTTGTAAGTTTTGCATGTTAATTTTTATTCTGTGCTGTTGTTTTAAAAAAACAAGTTAGTTGTAAGTTTTGTGTTTCAAGAATTATTTTTCTGTCAACAATTTTCTGTTGTTTAAAAAAGTTTAAGTTTTGCATGTTAACAATTTTTTCTGTTGTTTTTTTAAAGTTAGTTGTAAGTTTTGCGTGTTAACAATTTTCTCTGTATCATTGTTTAAGTTTTTGTGTATCAAGAATTATTTCTGTACCGTCATTTTATTTTTTAAAAAAAATGTTGGTTGTAAGTTTTGTATCAAGATTTTTTCTGTGCTGTTGTTTAATGAAAAAATTAATAAAAAAACTTGATACAAAACTTACAACCAACATTTTTTTTAAAAAATAAAACGACGGTACAGAAATAATTCTTGATACACAAAAACTTAAACAATGATACAGAGAAAATTGTTAACACGCAAAACTTACAACTAACTTTAAAAAAACAACAGAAAAAATTGTTAACATGCAAAACTTAAACTTTTTTAAACAACAGAAAATTGTTGACAGAAAAATAATTCTTGAAACACAAAACTTACAACTAACTTGTTTTTTTAAAACAACAGCACAGAATAAAAATTAACATGCAAAAGTTACAACTAACATTTTTAATAAAACAGTACAGAAAAAATTAACATGCAAAATTTACAACTAACTGTTTTTGAACAACAGAATAAAAAATTGTTGACAGAAAAATAATTTTTGAAACACAAAACTTACAATTAACTTTTTATCATATCTAAAGTCTGAGCTAAGACAGAATAATCTGCTGCTTGGTTGATACTATAATGTAATTTTCTCAGTTCGACTTGGATGTTTACAGGGTGGTTGTTTTGCAGAAGCTCACAAATGACATCGACAAACAGGGTATAAAAAGCAGTCAGGTGCCAGGGTTTGAGAACATCCTTCACCAGTTCTTGTAAAATGTCTCTAAAGGCAGCCGACAAATCAGGACTGCTGACGGACACGGCACGACATACGATCTCGCTCCAAGGTGGAGAAAAAGAGCGAGTTCTAACCGCTTCCATCATTTTTTCCAGTTTCTCAACGTCTGTTGCTCTAACCCTAAATGTGTTTGGTTTTCTACCGGTTGAAACTCTGTTGTAAATCATTTGACTCAAGAGTTCTATGAGATGAGACACGGTCGTGTGTCTCTCCACCTCTGTCACGACTTTAGCCTCGTTATTCCCCATCACTTTAAAACTTCATGTATCTACAGGGCGTTGCGGGGTCCTTCCATATGTAGGCCACCGTTGCAAGGTCTGCCAATTTGACGGTGTTGTGGTTTTTCATCAGGTCGCAGTACATATCGTCGATGGTCTGCTGGATGTACGGCTCTGATCTCAGGTCAAACAAAACAGTTCCAGCAACGGTTCTGACGCGTTTCTCCTCCGTGGGGAAGTTATGCAGTTCTAAGAGGTGTTGGATGGCTGGGATAAAGTTGGGGGTGTAGATCTTGCCCGTGATGGCGTAGAAATTGTCCTCCAAGAAATGAGAGGTAATTGTTTCCAGGCATGGGTGCTCTTTCTGGCTAGGATGGTCGGTCTGGCATCCGTAGCAATCCTGTCTGTATGTTTCCAGAACTTTATCGAGGAGATAAAGTATGGCTGTTCTCACCACGCTGACGAAGGCCTTCGACAACCACCCATCAGCCTCATCTCCCTTGTCAGCCTCCTTTGGCGGGGAAGATGGAGGTTGAGCCGGATGACTCACCAGGGGGGTGCTGGGCGGGGTCCGAGGGAGGGTCTCCAATGACAGAGTCATATCAGAGTCGGGAGTCTGAGTTGTAGAGCCTGTGTCAGATGTAGGTGACGGTGGTGGTGAGATGATCGAAGAGAGAGCTCCGGTGAAACTTCCGCGGGCTGCGAGGGCTGGGGGATCGAGGGAGGCCTCCATGGGCTGCGGGGCTGGGGGATCGAGGGAGGCCTCCATGGGCTGCGGGGCTGGGGGATCGAGGCAGATCTCCATGGGCAGCGGGGACGATACCGGTGAATCTTCCATAGGCCGCGAGCCCAAAGTTATGGGGCCGAGGAAAGTGGTAGTGAGACGTCTGCTCATTTTTTTTTCTCTTTAATGGCGGGTTTCACCTGGGAATGTAGTGGCCAGTCTGGTTTCGGATGCAAATTTCTCTCTCTCTTTTATAACGAGCCTTCAAGTAAGGCGTGGTCTAGCACATTGTGTGAGCTCTTTTCGTCATCAGAGTATCCTTCCAATCACGACAACTGTGAAAGAGTGAATTAATTTTATCCCTCATCTCACTTGTCTTCACATTCCAAGCCGTCATTGGTAGAACTAGCACGGTGTGGTAAACTCCACACCCTGAGCTGAAAGTTTCCAGGACAAAATTGTCCTTTTCCTTATTCTTCTGGCACTCGCTAGGAGAAAGAAAACCACCGCTTCCAGTGTAACGGGCGCGATAGTAAGTACGGCAGGGACCCGAAGTTTTTGCCAACCAAATTGCAGAAAACTCATCGGAGCAAGGCCCAACACCGCACACTCGCTTTTCCACAGGAGAGGGTACTCCATGCGGGTAACTCATAGGGTTAGTCAGCTGTAACACCGCCCAGTCGGTGGAAGACAGCGTAACCTGCAACATCGCACCCCCCAATGCTTCACCTTCATCCCGCTGATACAAACACAATTCCCCCGTCTCATACTTGAACACATAACCCCAGCTACCGCGACCTCCATAAGGCTCCAAAGACCACTCTTCGTGTAAAGACTCAGATGGTGGCTTCTGAGTCCGCCGCACATACACCGCAGTCTTCGTTGGACGATCAGGGGTAGCCTTAGAGTTTTGCAAAATAGTCACAACCGTCTCGCTGATCATCGATGCTCCGTCGGGACTCTTTTTCGCAAACATGTTGGTGAGTGCACCTTCAACTAGTAATAGTAGTAGTAATAGTAGTAGTAGTAGTAGTCATTTCTTTCTTAATTTATGCAAATTTATGATGATGTCATTGCTTGCTTAATTTATGCTGACCTCATTGCTTGCTTAATTTATGCTGACCTCATTGCTCGCTTAATTTATGCTGACCTCATTGCTCGCTTAATTTATGCTGACCTCATTGCTTGCTTAATTTATGCTGACCTCATTGCTTGCTTAATTTATGCTGACCTCATTGCTTGCTTAATTTATGCTAATTTATGCTAATTTATGCTGACCTCATGTTTCCTTTTGTTCGCCCAGTGAACAAAAGATCCATCAAATTTTGACACATTGTGGTTAGATCCTCTCTCTCATGCGTAACACACACCTGTGCCCAGCACAAGGTCATTTTGTTTGTGGGTACATCGATATTAAATGACCACAGTCTATAATGCCATGAATTTTTTCAAGATTTCAGCTGTTGGAAATAATACAACAGCTGAGCAGCCTTGACACAGTACTGCGCTCTCTGAGTGCTTTTCTTGTTCCGTAAGTGTTCATTCATAGTTTTGAAATCTTCAATGGGAATCTACAATTTAAATAAACACGAAAATAAAGAAAAACCATTAAATGAGAAGGTGTATCCAAACACTGACTGGTAGTGTAGCTGCAGCAGTCACAATGTTACACTTATATGCTGTCAACTACATCGGATCTACGTTCAATCGGAATGAAAGCAGACATGCTTACCTACCACTGGGGCAGTTGAAGGTTAAAGCTGAGGAAATCATACTGCGTGATGTGTGTGTGTGTGTTTGTGTGTGAGTGTGTGTGTGTGTACAAAACTGTCCCACGAGGGGTCCCCTTGCAGGTGGCTTTTAATTTTGGTCCAATTTGCATATATCCAATCAGGTAGAGTAATTGGGAGTGTGTGAGATAGCGTGGGGGGCGCACACACACACACACACACACACACACACACACACACACACACACACACACACACACACACACACACACACACACACACACACACTCACATCCACAGACACACACATAGAGGGCGTTGGTCCGTCCCAGGATACAACAAAAATTTGTTGCAGACGAGCTGATGACACTGATAATTGTGACACTGAGTGATGGCTCTAATCAGCAAAAGTATCTTCCTAATCAATTGACCTTCCTCCCCCTTCTCCTGTCTCTATCTCACAGGCTTCAGAACAGCTCCTTGTCCCCCACACGGAAGACGGCCACAGTGAGGATGAGCACGAATAGCCTGAATTACAATTATTGACCTTGAGAGGCTGCAGTATACAAAGCACAGCGATAACTAACGGCCATCAGCCGATTACGTAAAGATGTAAATCGCATTCTTTGCAGTGTCTTTGTAGATATTTATTTTGTGGTACAGAATTCATTGGGATTCAGAATGTCTGCACAAAGATCCGAAGACTGTTTCAACCGTGTGATTTCTACTTTTAGTTTTAAAAAAAAAAAGTTGAAAAAGACAGCTCTTTTATTTGACTGTTACGTAAAATATCCGAAAGTCCCAACATAATAAAAATTTGTCAGTGCTTCTGTTGTACAGATAACAAATTTTAAGAATTACATTTTTTTAGATTGAATTAATTAAATTATCCTGCTAAATTCCCATCTGACTAACTGAAATACGGGACTCTCAAAAAAACAAAACAAACAAAAAACAAAACAACAAAGGCTTTTCTGAGTTTCAAAAATTGGAATTAAATTTTTGATGAGTGTGTTTTCACAACACATTAAAAATAATATGAATATGACTTGAATATGGTATTTTTGACCAAATTTATTGAAACTTCTATCATCACTTTTGTCACATGTTGCTGCAAGAATTGGCAAGATAAAAACTGAATGTCTTAAAACATGACACCCCATCGTAAATTCCTAATTTAAAAGCATTTTCAATAAAAAAGAAAGACTCTGTACACAGTCTTTCAGGTTGTACTTCACTGAACTGAATTCATTGAGCTTACACTTAGGTTTTATTTCTGAACCAATGTACAGATAAATGTTGGGCTTTTAATAATAAATGCATTAAGTACACCAAACTACTGAATGTATTTTTGGATCGATTTATTTTTTGTGCTGCAGAAAAAAACATATTTTAGCATTTAAAGATGGAACACAAACGCATTATTCCAAATGACGGCACTCTGGCATATTTAACAAAGTTTTTAATATTAGGGTATAAATGATTATTGCTTGTTTCATCCATTTTTGATACATTTGAAAATGTAATGATAATGTTTTCTTGGGAATCTTCTAAATGATATATTTAAAAATCATATATTTGTAAGAAAAAATGAAATTCACCGAATCTTGGAACACCTTTGACTCAACCACAAAAGGGCATATTAGGGGCTTTTTTGCACTAAAACTACTGTTTTATTGTGAACTGGTACTGTTTGCGCATGCATATTGTACCAGTAGAGTGTCTTGTCTTGTGTTATTTATCTGCATGTATGTGTTTTTATGTAATTTTCCACTTGTAGCCCGGGAAAAAAAAGGGGGGAGTGAAGTATAATAATACACTGATTACTGTGCAAAGCATATGTAATGCTACATTCTTGTCATGTGATAACAAAAAATCAACACATTTCATGCAGCCACAATGGGAATCACAGACAACAACACAGAGCTAATTGTGGCAGAATACTCAGCGTAAGGATTCTTCTGCTCAGGAAACAAATTAACTGTCTGTGTGTGGTGAAAATAAATATTCATTTAAAAGACATAATCAGACACTTTCAGGACTATTTACATGCACAGGAATGCTCATGCTATTTGTTCTGTTGGTGTGGTTCAACTGTGGTTTGTTTCTCTGGAGGCATGATGAAAAATGCATGTGGTTGGAATGACAGCTAATTTTGGAGAGAGTGACAGAGTTTGTGGATTGTAATACTCTGGAGAAGCCTAATCAAAAGGAGAAGGGCCGGCTTGAGAAGAGAGAAACACTGAGAAAACCGATAATTACCAACAGGCAAGCAAATGGGCCATCTAGGCACACAACCACTTAATTGGTAGTTAGGTTTTTCTGTGGAAAGGCACAAAAGCACCAGAGATAATTTCTTAATGGGGGCCTATTAAGTCTGAGGATCTGGCATTTAGGGCTCACATGGAGGCAAACACAAATATAAGCACCACACACACACACACACACACACACACACACACACACACACAAGGTCTCATGCTGACACACACACACACACACACACACACACACACACACACACACACACATAGAATCACCAAGACATACTGTGGCTATCTACGGTCCACTCACACACACTTTCACAGATCTCTAATAATGGCAAGCAAGATGGCCGGTAGGTAGCTCTGTTTCTCTAAATCGCCTTCACCAGCACCATTTACTGCTTTGAAAAGTAGCCTGTTATAACACGCATAGTAATTTCCTGCCTCTGTGTACCTTGAGTGTTAGGCAAAGAAGCAGAGAAGTGTATGCTTGAAGTCATTTTCCCTGCAGTTTATTTAATTTGCACCTTGGTCATTCTTACTAGGGATGCAGATGTATATTTCTTTTTTCCTGACATCCATTATGTCGATATTTTCCAACTCATTTTGATTGACAACTAGTGCTGATACCGATATATGCAACATGTTGTTGTCAAGTAATTGTACAGAACATCAGGTTTTTCGTTGTAGTGGAATTACCCTATCACTTTACCTACCGTTATTGTAATGACCTTCTGGCAGATGCAGACATAAAATATAATGCTGAACACATTTACTCAATGAAAATGACTTTAACTACAGGTAGTTTATTTTTAGGTAACATTTTCCAACAAAACAGTGAATTTAAAGCCTGGCAGGCATTATCTGCTTGATAATTTGAAGCATTGTTCAGCAGATACCACTGATGATTCTCATAGTAAGTATTGTATTATATTTTATTTTTTAACATCTGCTCTTCAGAGCTGGTAATTTTCTCAAGTAAAACTGACCATGGTTATTTGGGTGTCCTCGGTGAACCCAGCAGAATATGGAATTCATACCATAATAACCCATGGTTCCCCTTACTAAAATGACAAGCTGCACATGAGAGGTATAGCACTGGAAAAAGAGCATTCATGAGGTTATGAATAAATAGTTAATTTGATTTCTCTAAGCCTTGGAAACCATATGACTATAAAGTTTAAAGGGACAATTCACTCTCAGTTCAACATCTGAAACTTAAACGCCTCCACATTGTGCCCCTTGTCAGCAAATTAATGAAACTGTCACATAACTCCAGAATGTGTTTTTCTATTTTTCTTCTCAAAAATAGTACAAAGATGGTTCATTTAGCCTTGCCTGTGTCACCCCTTGGTTTTAGTCCTGCTCTAAACAGACTGTTTCAGTGTCTGTAGCTTTAAATGCAGCTCAGCTACTGCTGTTCACATCCCCTTCAGGAAGAAGACCGTCTCTGCATCTGTGATTGACAACATGGAGCAAAACAGTTGACAGCATGGCACTCAATGAGTGTGTGAGACCAGGATTTCTGTTGTTTCTAACTTTCCTTCTGAGTTATCATTTTAAATGGAAAGATGACTAATTTCACAAAACAATCACTGTTTTAATATCATACACAACAAAAATATAAACACAACACTTTTGTTTTTGCTCCTATTTTTTATGAGATCAACTCAAAGATCTAAAACTTTTTCCACATACACAATATCACCATTTCTTTCAAATATTCTTCACAAATCTGTCTAAATCTGTGATGGTGAGCACTTCTCCTTTGCTGAATAATCCATCCCACCTCACAGGTGTGCCATATCAAGATGCTGATTAGACACCATGATTAGTGCACAGGTGTGCCTCAGACTGCCCACAATAAAAGGACACTCTGAAAGGTGTAGTTTTCTTTGTGTGTGTGTGGGGGGGGGGGTCTGGGCACTCAGAAAACCAGTCAGTATCTGGTGTGACCACCATTTGCCTCATGCAGTGCAATACATCTCCTTCACATACAGTTGATCAGGTTGTGGACTGTGGAATGTTGGTCCACTCCTCTTCAATGGCTGTGTGAAGTTGCTGGATATTGGCAGGAACTGGTACACGCTGTCGTCTACGCCGATCCAGAGCATCCCAAAAATGCTCAATGGGTGACATGTCCGGTGAGTATGCTGGCCATGCAAGAACTGGGACGTTTTCAGCTTCCAAGAATTGTGTACAGATCCTTGCAACATGGGGCTGTGCGTTATCCTGCTGCAACATGAGGTGATGTTCTTGGATGTATGGCACAATAATGGACCTCAGGATCTCGTCACGGTATCTCTGTGCATTCAGAATGCCATCAATAAAATGCACCTGTGTTCTTGGTCCATAACAGACGCCTGCCCATACCATAACCCCACCGCCACCATGGGCCACTCCATCCACAACATTGACATCAGAAAACTGCTCACCCACATGACGCCACACACGCTGTCTGCCATCTGAACTGAACAGTGTAAACCGGGATTCATCCGTGAAGAGAACACCTCTCCAACCTGCCAGACGCCATCGAATGTGAGCATTTGCCCACTCAAGTCGGTTACGACGACAAACTGGAGTCAGGTGGAGACCCCGATGAGGACGACTAGCATGCAGATGAGCTTCCCTGAGACGGTTTCTGACAGTTTGTTCAGAAATTCTTTGCTTATGCAAACCGATTGTTTCAGCAGCTGTCAGAGTGGCTGGTCTCAGACCATCTTGGAGGTGAACATGCTGGATGTGGAGGTCCTTGGCTGGTGTGGTTACACGTGGTCTGCGGTTGTGAGGCTGCTTGGATGTACTGCCAAATTCTCTGAAACGCCTTTGGAGACGGCTTATGGTAGAGAAATGAACATTCAATACACGAGCAACAGCTCTGGTTGACATTCCTGCTGTCAGCATGCCAATTGCACGCTCCCTCAAATCTTGCCACATCTGTGGCATTGTGCTGTGTGATAAAACTGCACCTTTCAGAGTGTCCTTTTATTGTGGGCAGTCTAAGGCACACCTGTGCACTAATCATGGTGTCTAATCAGCATCTTGATATGGCACACCTGTGAGGTGGGATGGATTATTCAGCAAAGGAGAAGTGCTCACCATCACAGATTTAGACAGATTTGTGAAGAATATTTGAAAGAAATGGTGATATTGTGTATGTGGAAAAAGTTTTAGATCTTTGAGTTGATCTCATAAAAAATAGGAGCAAAAACCAAAGTGTTGCGTTTATATTTTTGTTGAGTGTATGTATGATGAGCTTGTCAGACAACATTTCAATTCTAAAATCTGTACTTTACTGATGCAGAGCTGCAGGTTGGAAAGGACTACGGAGTGTCTGCTGGCTAACATGTTTAAATGAGCTGCTGTTGAGGTCCTGGGCCGCTGAGCTCCTCCTCCTCAATTATGATTTGTATTGTGAACAGCTGTGAGCCTGTCAACACATCTTCGCCTACCCCACCTCTGTGGTTTTGCCCCGCCTACAGCTTGAAGAGCTGAGGATGGATTGGTCCAGCGACCTCCTCCCATCATGGTGCCAGGTGGACTTCAAAAGGCTCATTCATGTAATTCGTTGCAGAAGTTGAGTTGCCCAGTGATTTGTGAACATTGGTGGTTGTGCTTAGTGTACGTGTGGGGAACTAAATGCTCGCGAGCGGTTCTTTGGCGTGTTTAGAATTACTGATTGAGAATTCATTTTTAGTTCAGTCAGGGGTGCTACTGCACTTTATTTTGGTTAAGAGCTTTCTTTGCATTAATTATCTTTAATTTTCTTCCAGTATGTTAATATCAACTTCTGAGTAAAGTTCGCTTTCAGTCATGTTTTCTTCTTTTATTTCAGTAGCACCAATTTGCATTAAACCCCGTCGCTTTTTGTATTCTATTGTGAATACACTCCTTTCAAAATAAATTCCACCCCGACACTCTTTCACTCAGCGTTGGTTTTGCTTTCTTTTAGGACCATGTGGCTACCCTACACAGCTGGCTCGTAACAGCTGCATTTCAGTCACTATTTCATACTTATTCCACTGTCTAATGACAGAAACTGAAGAACTTGTCAATGAGATCAACTTTGTGGCATATTCATCTGTATTAAAATGCAGTATAAGTGAGCAGTGAAAGGCAGGATCATTTAAAATTTGATCTGGACCATCACTGGTTCCTCAGCTGTAGGCAGCAATGCTGTAAAATTCTTACTGGCTTGTAAAGCTTGGCTGCTATTTAGTCATGGAGAACTTGAAGAACGGTTAAAATACATCTTTAGATCTTAACAGCTTTTACCCTGCACCTCTAAGCATATAACAACTGCAAAATACAATTTTAAAAAAAGGATTTTCATCATATGGGACTTTCATTGGAGCACAATCCAACTATTGGGGACATTAATGTGTTTTATAAACCTGTATGTATTTTTTATTATGAATGAAATCTTATTTCATATACTAGCCAGTCACTGGTGCTTTCAGAAAAAATGCAAAAATGAACAAAATATTTAAAAAATGTAAAGGGGTACAACTGCTTTCATAATGCAAGATTAATTTGTTTTAATGTGTATGTGTCCAACATGGGGAAAATGGCAGCAAGGCTTTTTCCTGCTTGCTTTTACTTAAAGGTGGAAAAAAGGGAGTTGTTATTAGATGGTGTAGCTGCAATAATGTGAAAGGACACAAACACACACACACACACACACACACACACACACTGTTGTCCGGCTTTGCAGCTGCCCTTGGTCAGTGCAGCAGCCAGAGCAAAATTACACTTGAGGACATAATCTTGACACTACGCTGTGTTATCTCAGGCAGCCGTGATGTTGATTCAGCAACAGGAGCAGCAGCGTACGAAGCTGAATCTGGGAGGAAATGAAGTGTGATGGACCTCCGTTGTACTTGAGTGTATGCGGATATGTCACAGAACATGCACTGAAAAAAACAACATAGTGTTTTTTGGCACATTACTTGCTTCTGCTCTTGATTTAGTTTGGCACAGAAACACAGCGAGTCTAAACTGAAAGACAATACGGGACATTTTTTAGATTAGCTTTGAACAACAACCGATTTGAGTGCAGGATAAAAAGGGATCAAATTTGTTGAATGTTTGAAGACCTAAAGTGACATTTTTATGACTCAGAGTTCACTTCTCCTTGTCTCTTGCTGTACTCCATCAGCAATCATTTCACTTGTGACAAATTCCCGCACATGAGGACGCTTGATCTCACTCACAGATGATATATTTTAGGAGCTCTCTAAGCCAGCAAGCTAACTTCGCTGCTATGCGCCAGCAGGGAGTAATCTCTTGCGAAAACATTTATCTTTGAGGAATCTTGCTTAATCATCTCCACGGTGTTGTGCAGCTCAGCATCTGAGGAGTTAGGTGGTTTGGATTAGGCCCTCCTGCTGTGTTCGAGTCTTATCATAGCCTCCACAGTATATCCAGCTACAAGTTGATGGTCTTAGCCCAAGAATCCTCAGTCAGAACGAGCCCAGAGTTCAACTCATTGCTTTTTTGTCAAGTGACGGCATCTGTGTGCAGCTTTGAGCAGCATGAGGCATCAATCTCATGAGGACCTAACCTCAACAACCTTTCATTCCTCTCTTTGAAGTTGTTTTATTCATGGGCACAACTACTGATACCAGTGACTGCTGGTGATTTTTCACCTGGGTGGGGCTACAGGCACTGAGGGCTTCCGCTTACCCATGAGCTATGTTGTTGTCAGCTTGGTGCACTGGCTTTGATTTCAGCCACAGAGCACTTTCGCTCTCAACAGTTTAATGAGAAAACGCATTCTCTCCATTAAAGCTCAGCTTGGCTACTTAACCCTCAGGACACCAAAACCTACCCGTGGGTTTAAAAGGCCTGTTATCTTAGAAAAACCAAACATCACCATATGCCATTTATCAGAGCTAGAAATTTAAAAAAAAAAAAACAACAACAGAAAGAGATGTTGGATTTCCACATTTTCAGTGGTTGGTGAGCTAATTATGTGCTGTTCTGTCAGTAAAATGAACCAAATCTATGCTTAAAGTCATGACATTTTACCAAACCCCATTTTTCTTTGTCTATCTAGCAATTTGCAATAACCAGATTATGTTTTTAAAAAAATCAACCCTTTTAGTGCAACAGATTTATGATATTATAACTTCTTATGCATGGCATTTTAATTTCCTTTTACCTCTAGTTATTGTTGTGCTGTTTCCATAGAGGTGCAGGGCTTTATGTTGCAGTAAAAAATGAGCCCACAGTGAGTAAAAATGTGACCGAAGGTTAATCTGTTTATATCAAGGCAGTAGGATCCTCTATACACAAAACATACTAAGTTGGACTTGGGGTAAAAAAAATAAATAAATAAACTAAAACTCTGCACCTCCAGTCACTTCCTGTAACTATAACCTGCCATCACCTGAGTTACACTCCTCTCCAGTGGTTCTCTGACATGCTTCACATCAGCTTTTACCTCACTTTCACTCTGCTCTCTGACCTTTGCATAGAGGTCCTCTCCTTTGCTTAGTGTGCTCAGATCAGGCACATCAAACTGGTCTTCACAGCCAGAACCTGCCTGAACACTGGACAGGTGGGCACCTCTAGCTGAGTGTAAACTAATGCAGTCACTACCAGGAGCTATGACACAAAGTCTACCAGCTAACTTTACAAGCAAGAGAAGCAACAAAGTAAGTCAGCACCTGAGCTGCTGCCCAACCTGCATAGTTCATCACTTGAACCACAACAAAGCAGTAAAGGAGCCTCTTTTCTTGTTTGGATTGTGGTCACTGGGCACATGCAGTTAGAGTAGCAACAGTGTCTGTGGCTAAACATGAGACTGTATATTGTATTAATGTGTGTTGATTCATTAAGCTTTATTATTATCATTTTCATGGTTAGGTTATTGGGTCACTGCATTTGCGGCACTGCTGTCATGCATACCACGTAATATCCTCTAGCATAATTGTACACAGATCACACATACATGCTTTGAATTGGCTTTAAATAAAAAACAATCCTCTCCACACATACACAAATATTATTTTGAATTTTCACACTGAAGGGCTGCACATTGGTTGGTGGTTAACACTGCTGCCTTGCAGCTAGAAGATTCCTGGTTCGTGGCACTGCGTTCCTGGGATCTTTCTGCATGGAGTCTGCATGATCTCCCTGTTCACGCTGAGGTTAACTGGTGACTCTAAAATTGTTCGTAGGTGAATGTCAGGGTGTTTGTCTCTATATGTAGACTGGCGACCTGTCTAGAGTGTCTCTTGCCTTTCCCTGCTTTCGCCCTAAGTCAGCTGGGATAGATTCCAGCCTCCCCGCAAATCTAATGAGGATTAAGCAGTGTATAGGTAATTGATGGATAGATGGATGGATGGACATGCACACTGAACAAAACAATAAAAAACAGCACGTAGTCTTCTTTTCTAACTTAGAGGAAAAAGCTAAACAATCTAATTTATATTGTTATGTTGAGAATAGGATAAATGTTGCTGAAACTTTTCGAGCTGTAGTGACAAATTGTGATTTAATCCCTAGTCTTGTTAGATATTTCTTTGAAGGACAATGATCAAACAGTGTGATTAGTACACAGACTTTGACCAGTGACTTTAAAAGGCCACCCTAAAATGCAGCTTTATTCAAATGAAATGATGCCACAGACTGCAAGAGAAAAACAAGAATGAGTTGTTGGCAAGCTAGAATTTCAGTGGGGGCCGAAGCCAGGCACTTAAATGTCCACAACTCCACCATTTGTTGTCTGAGAGATGGTTTCAGACAGCATGGTACAACAGGCAATCGGCCATAACATGCTCTGGATGGATTTGTCCAACAACGCGATCCTGTTAGCCAAAATATCCATCAACTTCGCCAAACTCTTCAGGACATATGGAACTACATTCCACAAACAGCACCAACAACCTTGTTGATTCTATATGTTGCAGATGTGTGACTGGATGCTGATGTGATTTTTGGTACACAACCAAAATACACCCCCTGCCAAAAGTTATAAAGTAGAACCTGTCCTACAACTTTTGATAGGGAGTGTATCTACCAAATTTGGTACACATATGCAGCACATCAGGCTGAACAAAAAAGTCAGTGACAGCCATATTCCAAACCCAACAGGAAGTGAGCTATTTTGCGTTGAATGTCAGATTTTGCCCATTTTTCATTTTTTTCTAGAGCGAACTCCTCCTAGGGGGAAACTCCAATTCACCTCAAATTCAGCCAGTACATACAGGAGGCCTTAATGATCCAAAGTTATTAAAATCTTTTTCCAAAGTCAAAGGGCGTGTCCGTGGCGGCCTCTGGAATTTTGATCCTTCGCCATGAAATTTCAAATGCTGTGTAAATGCCCTGAAGCTTTACATGTATGATCAGAGTCCTGCCCCCATCACATCCATATAATGAAATACACCCCCTGTCAAAAGTTGTAGGACAGGTTCTACTTTATTTGAATGAGACAGTGTCCTAAAACTTTTCACAGGGGGTGTAGGTATAGTTGTTTCATGACACTCAGTATGTTGAAGAGATGCAGTGCATTGGCACAAAAAAAAAACATTGTACCCTATGGTAAAAAAAAAATGTTAACATTTAAGAAAATATTGCATGCTGCATTTATATTTTTTGTCAGTGTAATTTTTTTTAATGCATTTTGACCTTTTGCCCACTTGCAAACCTGGTTTTATGTCACTGAAAATAGAACTTTTGAGCAAAACAAGTGTTGATGCAGCGTTGACGTGTAGTTAGGAAATAGTTTTGTGGCTTTTCGCCAGTTTTTGCACCTTTATCTATATTGTTTACATGAGGCAATTTTGTACATCAGTGGATGTAGCTAAAACAGATGCAAATCTTTAATCTTACATATCTTACATGTTTACAGATAAATGCACAGTGAGTCTTCCACGACACTAAAGAACTAAGGCATCAGAATCAGTTCACACATATGATTCCTCTCCTTTGTAAATGTGTCAGTAGCTTTTTATTCACGCTTTTACTGGTCATCATGGCTTTATGGCTCGGGCAGTATCCCCTGTTGTTTTGGCATTATCTTCACAGCAATTCAATCATTTTTCTTTTTTACATTTTCATGTGGATAGAGAGATCCTTTATAGAACAAAGAGGAAAAAAGCCCGAGCACATATGCAGCAGGCCGTAGACACACATGTGGAGAGGAAACTCAAAACTCATGCTTTACATACTTTTCTTCTGCCCTTGATCCAACACGTGTGATTATGCATGTGGAGCATACTAAGGTAGAACAAAAGCCCACGTTCTCTTTTGCACACACCTGAGCATGAGCACTCAATCACACACACCACATGCCGTCTTTAGTTCTTGTCCAGTCCATTTAGTTACACTATGCTGCACAGAAGCTGTGGATTTTGATTTTTTTCTTTTTTACCTTGAATGAGTGCTTTTAAACATACATTCTGCTCGACTCACAGGGTGAATACTGCCAACTTCTATTATTGTCCAACCTTCACTTGTCATTCTTGTGGTAATTTTGGTTGTAATCATTAATTTAATTTTCAATCAAATTTCCAAATTGATAGTATACCTACAAGGCTACCATACTATGACTAGATGCAAACAGGATGAAGGTGAATAAAGTCTGAACTCAAAGTCCCTGTTGTGTTAATGATATGCACTGGACCTAATTTGATACTTTTTTTACTCAGATAAACTTTCTACTCTATGCAATAATCTACATTTATGAAAAACACAAGGTGATCAGTCAGAGACAGCGTCCCTTGTCTTGATTGGCTATTCACCCATTTATGCATTGGGCATTGTTTTTCAGTGCCCCTTTACACCCACTTCTTTTGTGAGAGGTAGGAATTAGTGTGTTATGGAGGCGCCATTAAAAATAGAACACAAATTACAATAATTCTGTGGTTAATTTATGATTGTGTGAGTTAATGATTATTATCATTACTCTATATTCTCTCAATTGCACAAATGTACCCTGATTCACTGCTTGCTACAAATGATTTCATGCTAGGTTGGTGACCTGTCCTCTGTCTCCAGCACCTTATCACTTGTCCTCATCACAATCTTTATATACACCGCGGCTCACGGGTAGAGAGAAAATGGCCACCGCAGGAAGCAGACATGTCATGGAGCCTTGCAGAGAGGTTAATGATGGGCTGGCTGTCATTCCTGAGGCAGAGATGGAGATAGGTCATACACACATACACTTGTTGACCACACACGGTCTCGTGCACGCACGTATGCAAGGACGGATGTCAGGGAAGTGAGTGATGCATGTTTTTGTGAGTGTTCCTGACAAGCCTGAGCAGTCAGGGAAAACAAGGTCACGCTGCATGATTACTAACTGATACATGAATATGTGCGGGCCAGCTAGCCAGCTAGCTGCTTCTCGTCCACTGATGAGTGTTCAGTGTGTGTCTGTTATCATGTGACAAAACACCACCACCTGGCTCGCTCTACTAGCATTCCCCAAAGGTACTCAACACCGTGCTTCAGGCTTCTACAGCGCCCATCCCAATAATTGCCCTTTCCACCGCTCTTCAAAGTGTATATCAGAGGGTACGCATGCTTCGATATACACATGTGTATTGCAGCAGCACATGTGTTGAGGGGATAATTATCCTTTCATATGTCTGCAGCATGCTGCCCACGTGGTTTCTCCTCTCTCCTTATGCCGTCCATTTTCTGAAAATTCTGTTTTTCCAATATGTTTACTTGTCCAATTTGGGTCTAAATGCACAAATCAATCTCTCTTCAAAAACTATGTCCTCATCAGTTTATGAAATACCTGCTTCTCCTCCTCCTCCTCTCTCCTTCGCCGTCCTTTCTTACTGCCATCTCTCCCCCCTTTACTCCCACTCCTTCATCTCTGTGCTGCTGTTGGGCTACTGTGTGTGTGCCTGGATGTGTGTGTGTGGTTGTCCACATGTCTGCAGAGTGGATGGAGCCCAGCTGTCGGAGCTGTCAATCACTTTGCCAGGAGATGAAATCAGGATGTTCAGAGGACACACAGCACCTATCTGGCACTCTGCAGATAAGAGCGCTGCAAGCCCATGGGTGTGTGTGTGTGTGTGTGTGTGTGTGTGTGTGTGTGTGTGTGTGTGTGTGTGTGTGTGTGTGTGTGTGTGTGTGTGTGTGTGTGTGTGTGTGTGTGTGTGTGCGCGCACATGATTAGGCTGTGATGCTGGAGGTGTGTGTGGTAGGTGAAGAGTATTACGTGCATGTGTGTGTTTCTAAACCCTGAGCTGTAATATCACAGATAAATCAAGTCAGGGATGTAGAAGCTGAAGTTACCTAAACTCAATAACGCAGTTTTAGAATGAAGTTTATGCTCATTTGCATTCTCTCACCTTTTGCTTAAGTCTGTTTACCAGCGGGTCTGTCATCCTTTGTGGTCTTCTCTAAGTTGCTATTACCAATAGATAAGAGGCAATTAATTCTTAATTTTCCCTGCTGAAAATAAACATCATTTTTCTTTCATTTGTTGAACTACACTACAGCTGCCAGATTCTAATTGTACATTTAGCATTTTCAAATATTTGTGGTCAGTTCTTCCATTCCATTACTAACTCCCATTCACCTCTATTCACATCAACTGTTTTGAAGTCTCTTGAAGCTTTTAGATTGGAATTTAGCTGTTTCCACCTTGGTCTTTTGAAACTGAATATGACAAGCAAACATAGACTGTATTTAAAAGACAAATGGAGCTTCTGGACCTGAAAAGCGAAGATGACGTAGGAGTGCCTTAAACATGCGTTCTTTCTAATGCCCAGCAGGGGGCAGAAAAGAAGTCCAATTGTATGGAACTCTTATAAAGATAACCTTCTTCTCACTTGATTTGTTATGACAGTGAACATATTCTTATTGAGTTCATGGTCTCAGTTGCTAGTTGCAAGTCTCTTACAGTACAGCATAATGTTCATTTTGTAACATATGGTCGCATTTAGAGTAATATAGATGATAAAACAAGCCGTGGTTTCTGTGTGATTTATAGGTTGTTACCATATCACGCACGGTGTTCTCGGGTTCTCAGTCAGATCTACTTTTTGTTCATCACATTAAGTTTTAAGCGAGCAAAGATACAAAGCCGAGACATCAGAGTGGAAACTTCAAAGCAGTAGCCCACAAACGAGTGGGTGACATCTTGGTCGTTACATCCGTCTTTTACATACAGTGTCCTGATTTGACTGAAGACTTCAAAACTGTGGTGTCTGTAGCATCTTGTCAGTAACGATACCCAAGATAGCTTCAAAGAGAGCATGTTTTATAAACCATATAACACCAAAATGAGACCATAAATTACAAAATAAAAGGAGACTTGAAACTGGAAACTGAGACCTTAGAAAAATGTTTGCCGAGGAAATAAATCAAATAAGGCGCAGCACTGTTCTTTCATAGGCTTCTATGCAAATTGACTTTATTTTGCAACCAGTAGAGTTTCATCCTGATGGCCATTAGAAGAATACCCTTTTAATGGCACTTTTGAATTGACTTCACTTTTCAGACCACTGTAAGATTCACGTCCAAGTTTTTTTTTCTTCATGTCATATGTTCCTAAATGGAAATATGCATAATTATTATTGATTGCTATTCTTATGTGTACCTCTAAAGGAACTGAAAAATATTGATGTTTACTCCTCTGGTTTTACCTGGTCTTTATGACTACTGAATTTCCGCATAAAAAAACTCTCTCATACCAAGATTTTTCTGCTTTTGTTAATCAGCTCCAATGAAATTTTGCTGCTCTTTATTACAGTACAGAGTGGGCTAACCTGTCAAAGTGGCAATGGAAGTTTTACAATGATAGACTGATTATTACTCAAACACAGCTGGTCCTACTGGCACAAGAGCGCTCAGGGTAAAGAGTGTGAGGTGAGGACGTGAGTGGTGTGTCACTCCAGTAGTTCAGTCAGAAAATTCAGCAAACTGAAACTAAAGTTGACTTTAATAGTCGCTTAAATTAAGAGTGAGAAAACTGGCCATGTTTTCTGCATGGTTTGAAATTAATTAAAAGAAGCTGACCTGTGTGCACCATGCCAGCTGAAATAATGAAGGTTTTCTGGCTAGATTTTGTAGCAGAGTCTCTGCATAACAGGGCCTAAAAATTTAATAACCTGGGGCCTCATTTATAAAGCTTGCGTACGCACAAAACAGGGCTAGAAAGTGTCGTACGCCACTTTCTACACAAAGGTTGTGATTTATAAAAACAAACTTGGCGTGAGAATGTGCACACCGGTGCACCAACCTTGATTCTTGATGCTTCTTTACGCACAAAACAGGGCGTAAATCACAAACTTTGCGTAGAAAGTGGCGTACGCTGTGTTCGTTGTGATTTCTAAAAAAAACTTGGCGTGAGAAAGTGCGCACCGGTGCGCCAACTTTGATGCTTGCTTAAGCACATTTTGGAGACAGAGGGAACGGCAGTGCCGGAGGATGAAGTGGCGAATTGAAACCAGATTGATCTCAAACCTTTATTGTTATCACATATTAGACTTGTAGAGCCTGATAATCATAAACCCTCATTGTTGTAGATGTTCATATAGTGCGCCATTCGGCTGACGACTGTATTTGCAGAACTATGTTCATATATTAACAAGAGCGGATTGAACGTTATTTCATTCGGTCGTTAGACCGAAGGGCCGGTATCTGGGGCTGGTGCGGTGATCTTTATTAAATAATTTTGTTTACTGATCACCCGGCGCCTGTATGGCTCATCCATTTGCAGGGGTGGTCTCCGACGCAGTGGCTCGGGTTCGATTCCTGCCTGAGGCACTTTAATGCATGTCTTCCCCCTACTCTTCTCCCCATTTCCTGTCACTCTTCACTGCAACTATCACAGTAAAAAGGCAAAAAAAAGTAAAGAATTTTGTTTATTTATCCATATGCGACCGAATGGGATGAGCGTCCAACCATTAATCAGCCCTGTACAGGCACGCAGGCACACATGCTTCACACTACAACTCCCAAGTGAAAATGAATTTCTCTATGTGAACCGAAAAAATGCACATTCAATCAGTGTGCAAATTATTTGTACATCGGACATGATCATAACAAATTTAGTGGCAGGGTGGCCTGGGTCAACACATGATTCATTCATCCTGACACACAGCAGTGAAGACTGCCGGCCGGCGCTGCGTGAAATGCCGTGGATCAGCAGCTTATTTATATACAGATACATTCATGAGTTACTTTGCATTGACCATTCACGGTAAAACGTGGGTGTGTTGTGGGCGGAATGTGAGGTGGATCCACCTGTGCAATCTTCCAGCTGGTGTGTAATTTATCAAGAAATTGCATGCAGCTGTGCTTAGGCAAAGTTGTATAAATCAGGGGCGAGGGGCATACGCCCTTTTCGTATTATCGGCGTACGCAAACTTTAGTATGGATCCTACGCAATGTTTTATAAATGAGGCCCCAGGCCTGTTTTCTTGCCACTTCATACATGCTATAGTTGTGCATACTACTGTATTTCCAAACAAAGTAACAATTAATACTAGTACCACCAACCAACTACCATTATGGCACCTGACACTCTTGGTGGTGCCTAAGAGTCTGTGGCTTTGAGCAGGTTTGCCTGGTTTGCACGGTAAGTAATCCAGCTTTCATGAGATACGGTAGCAGATTATAAAAGCACCTCATCGCCAATCAGCTCTCATCAATCTTAATCAAAATATAATTTGATTGGTCTCACAGTGAGGGGTTTGCCTCTTCATCTACTAAGAGGTACTCAGAAGATGAATGGTGTTATATGTGAATATTTGCTGTGAACACTTCTCTGACCAAAACTGTTTCACAAAATTTCCTGCATATCCACTAATCACCACCCAGGATACGCTTCTAACAAACAAGCAAACAGATGGATGGTGCAAAAACATAACCTGCATCCGACTTGCAGTGGAGCAAAGGAGATAAAAAAATAACACTGGACTTGTACTTTACACCCTAGTTATTTACAGAATGATGGTGAGCCGCTATTTTGAAGCATCGTGTCACACAATTTAATCAAAATTCACACCTTAAATTGGAAAAGAATTGATGAAAGTCGCTTGTTGTCTTATTTGTGGGCTTTATATTTAGAGCAACACTGCCTCACTGAGTCATTCTGCGGGGCTGGTAAACTGTAGCTGCGGGGGAGTTCACAGGCATCTTTAATGTCAGATAATCGCATTGCCCCTTCAGTGCCAAACATGTCAGCAATCACAATGTAAACTCTTGAAATATAATATTGGTTTTTCTTCAGAGAGAGAGATTAACTCAAATCCAGATCTGACCCTGGCCCTCGATTCAAACCCAAGTGTGTGTGTGCGTAGACGTACTTGCATTCATGCAATATGCGTGTGTAATGTCAATCCGCTCTAGTCATCCTACACTTATCCTTCATCCTCTCTGCACCCAGATTTAACTGTCGAACAACCCCTTTAGCCCACCATACCACCACCACCGCCCTCAGACACTTCCTAAACCTCTGCACTTAGCCAACCCTTTGGATCACAGACACAATATTTTATCTTTCCAAAATGCCTGGGACTTTTTTTCTATGTCTCTAGCTTGCTTAACATTACCAAACGGAGCCAAATTGAACCAACTTAAAAGAAACGAGTGAGATCTTTTGAAGAGAAGCATGACATAAACATAGCGAAGGATGAGAGAGACGTGGAGGGGTGTACATGCTCCCGCTCCCTCCCCCTCTCCCCTTCACTTGTCCAATCCCCATATGTGCATAATTCTGTCTCAGCGGAAGCTCCGCTGCTCTTAGATGTTGTGATTTGCATGGATTTGAAGAGGAGATGGGGTGGATTTCCAAGACACTCATGAGTGAATGTGACCATAGAGGCATGCTGGATTAAAAGGCTGGGTCTTTGATAAGGAGATGAAGGGGAGCAAGCGAAAAGCAGAAGAAAGGTGATTAGAGGCCAAGTTCTGACACTGGCTGCAAGAATGACACATTTCTGAAGGTGATTTACAGCTCAGGCATCTCAGGAAGGACAGATATGGGGACTGATGTTGTGCAAGTAAATAACAATACAATGCTGTGATTACAATACAATACAAACAAAATCTGCTGACTGGTTAAGTTTTTTTTTTTTTAACAGAAATTTAAGTGCCATCCTACTTGTGAGTCAAAGCTGTAACTTCTTGTTGTCGAGGCGAGGCTGCCGAGAACTTACTACCAGTAAAACCTCAATTTGCAGTTTTTACTATTAAAGTTTTATATTGATTACATAAAGAAAATTAAATGGAAAGCCTGAATAAGTTAATGACGAAACGCAATGAATGCAGATGCTTTCACACATGTACTGTGTGATACTACTGAGCAATGAACATCCAATTGTGCTCTGTGGCATGTAAAAAAAAAAACCTTGACCAGATCCACTTCACTCTGATTTTGTATCACGATGGCAGGACGAAAAGAACTAAGTAAAGAAGGTTCACTGTTGAGGTAGGGATGGCAGGAGTTTCAGTCACAAAGATCGTAAAATTGTCAAGTGTTTGAAATGAACAGCAACTGAAGTGACTTCTGCATTCAGATCTATGAGAAAAACGTCAGTAAATAGGGTGATGGCCTTGCGCTAGACCCATGCTCTAAAGACGCAAGGGTCTAGGCACGCTCGACAGGGAGGGAGGCGGGCTAAAAGGTTGTCTATCAAATCACTCTGCAGCAATGGGGTAGGTATACAACCAATCAACGCAACGAATAGGCTCCTAGAGCGCTGGAAATCAGAGGATGCGGGAGTTCGGTGAAGCCTTATTTATACAGTCAATGGGTGAAGCTCAAGTATATTACAGACATGTTAACAGAAAGATTATTCAGAGTCGGTGCTAATGGAGCTCAACGACTGTTGTCGTTTTTGTTGTCGACCCTGGCAGAGAATTAAATTCGTTGCCATGGTTTGTCTAGCGTGGCTAGGCTAGTTGTTTCCGGTTGTTTCTGTCAGAATCGTCGCGCCTCTGTCGTCACTTAGTTACGCCCGCCTTCAGACTCTACACTTCATGGTGATTCGTCAGCCAGTTTTAGGAGCATCCAACCTCGAGCCTTATGGAGGGTAACTAGACCCACCCTGGCAGAGAATTAAATTCGTTGCCGTGGGTTGTCTAGTGCGGCTAGGCTAGTGATGGCCATGATATCCATGAAATAGCAGTATGAAAAGGAAAAAAAAACATAACAGTAGGGTTTCTGCAGGTGGCTGAGCATGTCAGCAAGGACAGTATACAGTATGTTGATAATTACATAGAGAGGGTTTTTATAGTAAGGTGACAGTACACAAAGTCCTCATTACACAGATGAATGCATGTTTGAGAGTTCAGTGGAGCAAAAACCATAGGCACTGGTCTGCAGGGATGTGAAAAAGAAGAGCCGTCACTGCATTCACAAGAAGTGGATGACTGCATGCACAATGTAGACAAATAATCAGTACAGATCTGAGTGTTCAACCCCCACAGGGATCAGATGAGTCTGGCAGATATTTTGCTGCCATGATTTGGATTCACTAGGCTTACAGCAAATCTAGATAAAGCTATACATAGTGCTCATCTTCATCACGTGATGAAATATTTCTATCTTGATGAGAGCAGTCTAATATGAATGGCGATTCCCACATCCATATGGCACAAGGGCACAAGGTCTGGTTATAGTGTGACTGTGTTTTTGTGTTATATCTTTGGGTTTGGGGAAGACGGGTTAGCGGGAGGAGTGGGTGGAGCGGGATTGTTTTTAATCTGTGAAGCATTTTGTGTTGCAACTCTGTTTGTATGAAAAGTGCTATATAAATAAAGTTTGATTGATTGATTGATTGAAGGGGTCACTAAAAGTATGAAAATGATGTGCACCATATGCTGTGGCCTTCACAGTCACCAAACTCTTCACCCAATTCAACTCATGTGGGAGATTTTGTTCTGACGTGTTGGATCATCATCATCAAATCACCAAATGAGGATTTTTTTTTTTTTTTCCATCTTTTCAGTTGAGTTCTGGAGAATGCCAAGGTGCACTGGAGCTGTTAGGATGGCATGTGGTTTGTAAATACTGTACCAGCTCACTTAATGTTAGTTTTAAGAAGATTTTGTTACCTCTGAGAAGATTCAGCCTCACACATGGGTGTATTAAAAATGGCCTCACAGTGGTATCTGGATTAGCAGCTGGGAAAGTTCCTTGCGCAAACCTTCATGTTCTGATAGTTGGGCTATAGGAGGTTTGTAAAGTAAACACAATAGAGGAAAGCTACATTTACTTAGAGCTACGTTGCATAAGCGTAAGAAAATACTAATATTGATAACTGCACTCCGTGTCTGTAGGGACACTCAAACTGAATCTAAAACGAAACAAGTCTGAGGCATTAAACTGTCTCACAAAGCTGAAGGATGAAACAGATGCTGCCTTATTACAGCTCTAATGTCTGGTCTGAATCCAACCTGCAAACCACCTTTTTTCTTATTGAATTTATGACTCCATGAGGCACCACTTTCCCTTTAGTATTTTACTAAAGGGAAATAAAAGAGCAAGACAGCCAAATTACAGAGGAGGAATAGTTTTATTTACGCATTCCTGAAAAAAAATAGTTTGGGTTTTTAGAAAATCTTATTTTTAAAAATATAATTTGTAACACATCTCTATGCTGGGAAAGTGTTGACAATTGAAGACTCTCTAAACAGGACAAGTGAGACAAAAAAAACAAACATCTTGCAGTCTTGTGTGGCTGTTTTCATCAGGATGCTTCTCCAGCATAATTATACTGCAAGATTTCTCCACCTCCTCATTTTATTTTTACTTTTCTTTCCTACTATGTGAGTTCTCTAGAAAATAACAAACAACTTACACAGTGGTGGAAAAAAGTTTTCGGACACCCTGAAAATTTTTACACAATCTCAAATATCTTTCTGAAATATTTGTGGAGAAATCTTTTCAGAAGGTGTGGCTGCATTAGACAGACACAAACAAATGCAAAAGATATTTTTTGTTTATTGTTTACAAGAAAAACTAGACATATGAATATGTCTGTTCTCAACATTATCGGTAGCAAAGTAAAAAAAAAAACACAGAATATGATCAAAATTGAACAAAAAGTAAATAAACTATCACATCATCAAATTAATATTGAAGAGAGTGGTCTCATCCTGGCTGACATGTTTCCCCCGAGCCTTTCACACTGTTGAGGGGTAATTTTGTCCCATTGTTCATGAATTACTGCTTTTAATTCTACGAAATTCTTTGGTTTGCGCTTTGAAACAGACCTCATGATAATCCATCACATATTTCCAACCATGTCCGTGGACTGAGCTGGCCACTATAAGACCAAGATACTGAGCTCCTGCAGCCAAGATCTACTGGTCCTGGATGAGTTCAAGGAGCATCATCTTGTAGAAACATCCAGTTTTGACCTCAACAGAACATCAACAGCATGTGCATGCTGAAGATAATGCTTTCTCTGGCATTCTGCGTACCCTCACATGAGCAATAGGAAGATAAAGCGAGAAACTGGACTCATCTGACCACAGAATCTTCTTCCAATATCTAGCTGTCCAATTTGTGTGTGCTTGGGCCCAACGACGCCGGGCTAACCTCTGTCTGTTTTTGATCTTCTTCTACACAGCCTTATAGGACCTTAAGCCTTGATCTAAAAGTCGGCCATGTACAGTACGGATGGAACACTGGACACCACTTTGGTTTGGCCACTGTTGCTGAAGCTCCTGTGATATCATTCGACAGTTTTCCTGCACATGTGGATAAGGATGCAATCATTTCTTGCTGAAGAAACCCTTGGACAGTCAGATCTTGGTTTGTCTTCCAATCTGTTGGTTCGTCTGTATTTCTGCAGAGTGTATCCAACTGCTGAAGGACTGCATCTCCACTTCCTGGCTATCTGGTGGCAGTTGTACCCTTCCTGGCTGAGAATCTGAATCTTCAGATGTGTTTCCTGCATTAAGTTGGGTAGTTGCTAGAGGTACGGACCCGTACCCGTAGCCTACGGATACGGCACTTTCCATTTGCCAATCAGATACGCGAGATCTGGTCACGTGACTCCTGGTAGACGCTGGAGGTATGGACCCGTAGCATCGGTACTACAGGTACGGACCCTAAACCTGACCCTAACACTAACCCCAACCTTAACCTTTGCTTACCTTTCAACAGTTTGCAGTGGTTAGCAGCTTCTTGACTCGCGAGACTTGCGTACGGGTCTGTATCTGTCTGGCAAATGGAAAGTGCCGTATCCGTAGGCCACAGGCTACGGGTACGGGTCCGTGTCTGTAGACACTACCATTAAGTTGCTTGTTTTAGCCATTTTTGTCTCTGAAGAACTTTCAAATATAGACACGAAGCACGGCAACAAAAATTGTGTCTTTTAATAAAAACCAACCTTCATTAGTGGATCACTGGTACCAACATGACCTAATACTAAAATTTCTTATGTATTTTTATGGAACCAATCAATTTGAAGTTTTTAATGACTTTTTGGGATTTTGTTTTTTTATTTTGGCTGTGACTGTATTAAAAGAAATTGCACTTGAAGACCTAAGAATGATTCCTAATACAATATGTCACAAATGCATGGGGTGTCCGAAAACTTTTTTCCACCACTGTAAATTATACACAAGAATAACTTTTGTAATTTTTTTTTGCATTTAATAGGTAAAAGTCAGCTATTAAAAAACTGGTGTTTGTAATAAAAGATGCCAAACCTTTAAAGTGTGTAAAGGACCAGTCAAAGACCTGTAACAAGGAGACACATCTTAATTGCTATTCTATGGCCAGAACCCACTGGTAATATTTTGTTAATTATTAAATAAAACATATTCATATTGCAGGCTGCACAGTGTCGTGGTGGTTAGCACTTTTGCCTTGTAGCTAGAAGATCCCCGGTTCGTATCCTAGCCTTGCCGGGATCTTTCTGCATGGAGTTTGCATGTTCTCCCTGTGCATGACTTGGTTTTCTCTGGGTTCTCTGGCTTCCTCCCACAGTCCAAAAACATGCTGAGGTTAATTGATTATTCTAAATTGCCTGCAGGTGTGAATGCCAGTGTGATTGTTTGTCTCTATATATAGCCCTGCGATGGACTGGAGACCTGTCCACGGCCCTAGTGAGGATTAAACGGTATATAGATAATGGATGGATGGATATTTATTTTGCAATATTTAATCAATCATGCAGGTTTTGACATAAAGGCTACATATTAAGGTCTATACATGAATAAGTGTTCAGATTCATGGAAAACCTTCACAAACACACAAAAGAAACTCTAAACGTATATGAATACTTGGGAATAGATAGAAAATGACAGAAGAAGTAGCTGGAATTATAAGTTCAGATGAAGCGACCTCTTCCCTTTTCATATCTCAATGTTACATGTTTTGAATTATTGATTCTTTCCTTTCAAAAGGAAAGATTATTACTTTGAAAGACTTGAGCTGTGTGCGTTGAATAGTCTCCTGGCCAGTGTTGAATTGAGTCCTAACCACGTTGTCAGGCAAAGGGGAAATACTGTATGAAAGCTGTGTCCTTCTGTGAAATTCGTGAACTGTTTTTTATTTTTTCTGCATCTCAGATTTGACCCTGAAACAACATGAGCACATACAAACCTAGTGGGCATGAAATAAAAATGAGATGGAAAATATACAAATAATCACGCTTGCACAATATCTTTGCTTCATTCAGTCAGTTTCTTTCTTTTGCGTGTATTGTCTAAGCTCTGACTCAATCCTCTCTGATTTTTAACCTTAACTAAAACTCCTGTTGTCAGCTCCCCTCCCCTCGCTCATCGTACTTCTCCAGCCCCCTCTACTCGGTTTCAGTCTTGGTGGCCTCCCCAGAGTGTGGTGTGTCTAACCAAGCTGTCCATGGCTGTCTGTCAGTCACACATCAACTCTCAGCCTTGGGGGAGAAACAGAGCAGTGTAGAGGAAAGAGGAAGACCACATTTACTGTGCGACAGACTTTTGACTGGCGATCTACAGTCATGTGAAAAAAAAAAGTACATCCCATGGAAATTGTTGACATTTCAGCATCCTTTACTGAGCAAACAGTCCTCTTTGAAACGCTGTCTTCAAATACTTGGGATATACTGATGCCAATGACACATAAAATTGACATTTTTTTAATAACTGTCACAGTTTACATAAATATCAAAACAGATCCGAAACATAGAAGAATGAAATTCTCTGCCTCATTGCGAAACGTCACAAATAGTTTTTTCATTACTTTTCAGCATAGTCTCATTTAACTTCAATTCACTTGGTCCTCTGATGTTCATGCTTTGTTATCCATTCGCCAAAGAAGGTCACATCTTGAGCCTCCAAATACTCATCAACAGCATGCAGAAACTCATCATCACTCTGAAAATAGCGACCACACAAGTTTGATTTCAGTTTCGGAAACAGACTGAAGTTGTACTGCATCGTATTACTGTACACCATCACAGGTGTATCTCTGAAATGCAAGAAAACGTATTTTTTCCCCTGATATACACAGGCCTGTGATCTTTCTTTTACTCTTAACTCTGTTTCTCCCCAAAACTTGGATTACTGTTGCCTAATACTGAATTCTACATTATCTTTTCGTAGCATTGGACCACATAAAACCCCCACAACCCTGGTTTTTCTGCAAAGCTACAACAATGCAAGCAGAGAGCTGAATGTAACGGTGTCTTGCATCCACTATCATACAATAAAAAAAGAAAAAAATGAGATAGAAGTCAGACAGTGCAGGTCGAGTGAATAAGGTGCATGGAGCTATTTGGCTGCTTTTGTCACCTGTGCTGCGTAAACAGTGGCATCGCCCTTGAACAACAGCAGTCAGCTCAAAGCTTCTCTTCTTCTATCTTTGATTGCTTCAAATATTTGAGTTTTGTGAATACAGTAATATAAGGCTTTATAGTATACAGTTATGCCCAGAAATGAGAGGTACGCTCCTTGTTTAGCAACTTTTTGAAGTGCGCGCCTATACACACACTCACTTTCAAATGCATAAATTATAATCAGGGGTTCTAAATTAGATGCCAAAGGATTAGAACGTCCTTATGGACTGACAAGTGGAACCTGTCTTATTTAAACCTCTGACATCTTGAGACTGGTACTCTCCTTGCTATTGAAGTATGTGGTGTCATCAAGCAAAGAACTGAAGAGCTCTCAGATGTTTAGATAAAATGTTTAGATGCTTACGAGTCTGGTAAGAGACCTAAAAGATCTCCAAGTGAATAGATCAGTAGAATAGAATATTACATTGTAAATACAATCATCTACAAGAGGATCCTGCAATGACAACTGTGAATAAGTCCGAGACTGGCTGCCTCAGAAAATTTAGCCCAAGAGCGGACAATTTGATGCAGAAAGAAATCTCCAGCAGTCTCACCACAGGATCTGCAGGCAACTCTGCAACAGTCCATGTGAAAGTGCTGCTTCTTCAATCAGAAAGAGATTGCACAAATTTGACCTGCTCAAGAGGTGCATCATAAAAAACCCTTTGCTGTCCAAAAAGAACATTCGGGAAAGACTAGAGGTTCACAATAAACATACAAGCGGAGACCAGACCCTTTGGAAATAACGTGCTTTGAACAGACGAACTAAAGATAGAGACATGTTTGGCATAAGCCAAAGACAGCTTTTTGGGGGAGGAACCTCATACCAACCGTGAAGCCTGGTGGTGAGAATGCTACAGTTTGGGTTTGCTTTGTTGCCTCAGGGACTGGGCAGCTTGCAATCACTGATTCAATTATGAGTTCAGCATCATATTAACGTGTGCTCAAAGATAATTTGAGCCAGTCTGTCTGAAAGTTGAAGTTGAACCAGAAATGGACCTTTCGACGGGATAACGATGCTAAAAATGCCACAAATCCACCAAGGAACAGTCCCCCTCCCCTGAAAAAAATGGGTTATGACTGACCCAGATCTGAATCCCATTGAAACATCTTGCAGCAGAAGCAATTTTTCATGGAAGACTGGTCAAGCTTTTTGGCAAGCTTATTTCAAAGAATGGTGGATTATTATGCAAAACGCCTACTGGCTTCCAAAGCTTCGTTTACCACAGAAGAATATTTGCCTTTTGGTGCAGTTCAGGTAAACTACCTTTATCTTCTTGTCCAAATATGGCAGAAAAGCATTTTCATACTTATTTTTTCACGACTGGACAGCATAAACATGCACTCTAAGTAGCTGTCTTGTCAGTGTGTATACATTGTTGTGTGTATTCAAACAGGACTCCTAAAGGAAACTTATAACAAAGCTGACTACCTCTTTTACTAATCCGCCTGTTCCACCCTGAACCACCATTTTACCTCACACACCCCTATCTCATTTTATTCTTTTTTCCCCGTCGGCTCTCTCTCACAATTTCTTCAGTCCCTGCACCCTGTGTCGTTTCTCTCCAGCCTCTCTGTTCAAATGACAGGCTCCCCTCTTAGCCCCTGTCACCATAGCTGCCACCTTGGCAGCAAGTGATAGTGTGAACCTGTGTGGGAGTTCTCTGTGGCGTCCAACATGTCTCAGGCTACTCCTCTGTTCCGCCGACGAGGCTTATAGATCAGGATTATTATGTAAATATCAAACATGTAAAATAAGTCTCGCAGAAACTCCAAAATGCTCTTTACCTGACCCCAGGGACCATGAGCTGCATACTGAATCAGCAAGAAAGATATTAAAAAACTGGGGGAATTCTGATGAAATGTTTCATTTTTTTTTCTCCCAAAAATTTTGAAGCCTGTCACTTGCTTTTTCCGTCACCTACCTTTAGGATCCACATTATCTTTTAACCCATAGTGAGGCGGAGAAGGGGATGAAAGGGAAACCAGGTATATCTATCATTATCCGGCCCCCTGCCTGCACAATCTCCTTTAGAGGGACCGCCCACAGTGACACACTCAAATTATTCATGGGAATTGCAGACCACCTAGCACCTAGCAGGAGTATCACTCATCCATCCTCTGATACATGGACACTTTAATTTGATAGTGTGAAATTGGAGTGCCTCTGAAGAACCTCCCCAAAATCTTATTTCCTCTTTCTTCACTGTCACTGATATATCTCTGAAATGCAAGAAAACTTGCCTTTCCCCCCCCTTGATATACACAGGACTGTGATCTCTCTCTTACTCTTCCCTCTGTTTCTCCCTAAAACTCGTATTACTGTTGTATAATACTGAATTCTACATGATCTCTTCATAGTATTGGACCGCAAACCTTTTCTTTCTGCTAATTTACAACGATGGAAGCAGAGAGCTGAATGTAGTGGTTCCTTACATCCACTATTACGCAATGAAAAAAAAAGATTAAATAGAAGTTACTTTTACTTTTTCAGAACAAACAGTCTATGGCTCTATGCAGCAGGTTGTTTGTATTTGATGTAAGCACTCATGCATTTATCCTTATGCGTTGCTCTTTTGCAGAAATGCTTTATTCTTCAAAATCTGAAGTCAGACACACTTGACAGAATAAGGAGAGGATTGCTCTGAACCACTACAAAAGTGAATGAACTAAACCTTGCACTAATTAGTGGAGCTTTTTAGAAACTGACAACATTTCATCCAGTGGTACATAATGTACATACCATCAAAAGAAAAGACTACTGGACCAGCACGAATCTGACAGTGTTTTGTGATCTTGGAGGTTTCAGACTGTGCTGCCTTGGGCTATGAATCTGCCTGAATGTTTTCTGATAGATGTTCCTTTCTATTCCACTTGTGCTTCAATGCAAATACGTCAGAGTGGGATTGACTAAGAACACATTTACTCCCAGTTGGACATACTGCCCTACTTTAGTCCAACACCACAGGCCCCAGTCTTTCTTTTGACTGATGTTTGCAGAACCCATCTGAAAAGTTATCTATCTGTCTATCTATCTATCTATCTATCTATCTATCTATCTATCTATCTATCTATCGACTGAGAGAGAGAGGAAATGGACTACAAAATTCCCGACAATTTTCTGGGCTTTCATGTTTCGTCACATCTAGCACAAAAGCAAAGCAAAGAATCCTCAAGCTGCAGTGTTTCACAATCTTAAAAATATTGTTCACACTGGTAATTCCAAGCCCTCCTGACACCTCCTCCTAGGTTCTTTTCTCTCTCTTTCTTTTCATGTCTACTCTTCCATCTGGACCCTGTCATCTACAAGTAAACAGTGACATCCACATGCAGTTGTATGGCAGCTCCATATTAAGCTCCAGTCTACCTTAAAAAGTGATTAGCTTCCATTAGGTGCAGCTTCTTGGGCTGCCCCCTCTCTGTATCATGTCGGGTTTGGATGACTCAATACTGGTATAGAATAATAGCCAGACTCAAAAGGCACAAGACATCAGGACCATAAAACAGTTTTGGATATGACAATTGATCATAGTTGAGGTGAATCATAGTTGACAACAGGTAATGCATCACCTGGGAAACCTCACAACATCCAAACAAAAAGACTAAAAAGCCATTTTTTTTATTTGCCTTCTCTTCAGCTATGTGTCAACTTCCACAACATGTCTGTAACACTGACCTACATGAGCCCAAAGCATTGTTCTGCACACACCAGCAAAACACCAGATACTGTTCTTTTGACAGACAGGACTTTGAGCATTTTTTTTCTTCTCTTTATAAAAGGCTTTTCCAAGTGCAAGACTGCCAGTGTTTAGTGTTTGTTCCCAGTTGTGGCTTTGAGTAAACTGGCATACTCTTTGGTGGTTGTTGTTTTTAATATGTGTGTATATATATATATATATATATATAGAGAGAGAGAGAGAGAGAGAGAGAGAGAGAGAGAGAGAGAGAGAGAATATATTGATATGTATATATACAAATATATATTAATTTTATGTATTTTAATAACATTTTATTCTTTTTTAAATGGATGTATTCATTGTTGGCTTCCCTTATGTCAGATGTTCATTCATTCTAAGTCTGTAGCCTAGAATCAGTGTATCTCTTAATTGCACAGTGCGGCAAGTTAAAAGATCTGTTAAGAAGTTGAACAAATTCAAGGTCTGTAATAACATTGAAAAAAATGATAGACAATTCAGCAGAGATGTGGCAAACCACAGCATTTTGCTTAGAAACACTGGGGGAAAAAATTGCTCATAAATTCTTTAATTTTATTATTTGTTCTTTGTTTATCTATTGTGTTTTAATTTGCAATACAACAGCTTTAACAGCTTATTAGTCTGGTAGCCTGAGATGACTTCGGCGCCGGCAGATGCTGAAAAGCAATGAATCATGCAAGACTCCATAATTAACATGCATTTAAAATCCATCAACAAAAATTTTACTTTAAAGTTTTAGATTAAATCATTCTGATAACTTCGTAAGTACATCCAACCGGCATCATGCATTCACTGCCCAGAGCGAGAGAGAGCATATATACATGCTGTAAAGATTCAAGGGCGGCAAAAGAAAAGTTTACATTTTACGGTGTGCGAAGTCAGTTTTTTATCACGCTTTCCTGATATGTGGCAACGTACTGCATTTCTTCAATTTCTTCAGCTGGCACTGCAAGTCCAAAACCTCGGGGTACAGCTTTCATTCCTGTGTGTGCTTTGTGGTGGTGGTCATGTTTGGTGTTTTTGAATTATCAGAGAGGAAACAAAAGGCGAAAGGAAACAGAGGACCTGATAAGACGGTGCCAGGAATGAATCGGAAAGAAACTTCTGCCCACAACTTCTCTGTCTCTATAGCAACAGCTGCTGAGGCTCCGTGCAGGAGTAAGCACTCCTCTGATTTTCCAGCCGCTCTCCTGAATACTCGATTCAGGTGGTTGGACACCAGGAATGTACTGTATTTTTCCACTAGTCATTTAAAAGATGTGAACACTCCTTTTTTCACCAATACCCAAGCATAGGCCTGATTGGCTTGTTAACTGCCACGACTTCAAGATAGTGTACTAATAATTTCATACATTTAAATTGTAGCTCATGAAAGTGTCACATCAATTTACATACAGTTAATTGCTTTCTGTTACATTTCTTTCTTTCCACCAAGGATTTTTAGTTCACAGCATATCTAATGTATAATCTGTGATTCCCTCACTTATCTTTTAGATCCCCTCAGTGAAGTACAACAGGTGCCTTCCACTCTGACTTGCCAAGAAATACTGTAGCTGTTGTACGTTTTTTAATTAAACCGGGCAGAATGACTGGAAAGGTAAACCTAATGTGCATTGCAATCTAGAAGCCTGATGTTAAAAGTGGAGTAAACCACGAGTTTCAAGCCTGTGTTTCTAATTCTGTGCCTCTATTCTATCTTCCTCAGAGTTTTGTGACTTTGTGTTCAAAGCCAGAAAAAACAGATAGTGAAATGCAGCAGACCAAAAGACAAAAGATAACAACAACAAAAAGCTCAGATCTGAATTTTGCCTTTCCATTCCGAACATTCAGTTCTCTCACAGTGTGTGTGCATTGAGGAAATTGCTTACTAAGTTGATTATAGACTGTGGCTGGTGCACTTAGCATTATGTGGAAGAGGAACCCAGGAGTGAGGCAAATTGTTGAGCCCAGAAAAGAATACCATTCATACAAGGCTGTGTAGAAAAGTGCAGGAACAAAACATTGGAGGAACGTACAGAGGGACGCTTATTTCAAAAACTACAAGCTGTGGACTAAGAAAGATTGTTCTGCTCTGTTACTTTTCCGTTAACATTAGCTTACGAATATTGCATGACGGTAGAGTGTCTTTATCATGACAGCGTGGCTCTGACAAGCAGCAGAAGTGTTGGGAAGAAGGCGCAGATGTTAGCTTGTATCTGTTTGTCACCAAGACGTTATCAAGATAACTTATTTTTCTGCCTGTACCATGAGTGTGTGAAAAGGAATCACAGGAAGGCCTCACACTTGCTCGACACCCGGGGGCAGGGACCATCCATGGCGCAGCTGGGCTTGCTGAGAGCCTGGAGGCGAGAGGGCACCCCTCTGGTGCCTCGAGGGCAGACCACACCCCACTGCCCTACAGGCCACAAGACGCCTGGCAAAGGCAGGGCACAGATGGAGGAGCGAGAGCGTGTCAACGCGTTCGCAGACATGATAGTTGGAGATGTCAAGTGCAAGTGCAAGGTATAAATGTTTCAATAAGGGAGGGGATTTTAGACCGTTGCACGTGTGCACTGTGCTACTGTGCACATAGACTGCCCTCTAGAAGCAACACTAAGCAAAAACACAATTAAATGAATTAGAAATAAACATGCAAAGTTTTAATGACAGTACATGTCTCCTGACTTACAGCGCCCTCCATAATTATTGGCACCCCTGGTTAAGATGTGTTGAAAATCTTAAAATAAATTCAATTTTTATTGCAGAAGCAAACTCTCACACTGAAAATTGTTGAAAATTGTATTAAATGAGTAGATTAGGTGCTGTTTTGTTGGCAAAAAGGGGGTTGTACAAAGTATTAACATCAGTTGTGCTAATAATTGTGGCACACATGATTTGATGTAAAAGAATTATTTCTTAATGTGTGATTTTTTTCCCCGCTGAATAAATGCACTTGAATTAAAGATCGGATTTTCCTCTTCTTTTTTTCCCATTGTGGTCCTACAGTATTTATAAAAAAACTGAATTTATTAGAAGCTCAGTGGTGTAGTGGTCCCTGGAGAAGTGGGTATACTCTTAATTTTCACCTTTTTTTTTAATTAGTCCAGAAAACCGCCCAACTTTAGAAACAGTGACATAGAAGACTACTCTATTCAATTTATTCAGTCATTTCTACTTGCCCACTATTATAAAATTATCATGACTTGATTAGGAGCAGTTTGTAGTTGTTACTGGTCACACAAGCAAACTGGATTAATGTAACATGTATTCATCATGAGGCAAACATGGTGTTTCAGTTACTTTTGAACATTTATTTAAATAAAATACTTCAAATATGAAGTTGACAGTGCATCCTTGTTCATATTTAATCATGAATAAAACCTCAATATTGTTTTAGGTTGAATCTTAAACTACCTGTCCCCATTCTTGTGTTTTTACTTACTTTAAAATCAACTACCAGCCTAGAGGTTTTCCCACATTATCCCAATCTAGCTAGCTTCAGACTTACGTTAGAATAACGTTAGCCTTTCAAAACGTTAGTCAGACTCGGGCCGACACTCAGTTTAACCCGTTGCGCTTCAGCTACGCTTCAGTGTCCCGCCCGCGATACACTTTGAGATCTGCATAAGCAATTTGCTAAATGTCTGAAACTGCAAACACGATTATATAAACACTATACGCCGATGGAAAGCTTAGATTCTCAGGAATCCGCCGGTATAAACCACTTTCAGATGTGATTACCACAGCGGGTAATATAAACACATTTGTCCGACAAACAACGAATATCCATCCATCCGTTCTCTATACACGGCTTCAACGTACACAGTGCGACTCACATTTCCGGGTTCATTATTACACACAGATGAAAATATTCCACAAAAAACGGTCATAATCCAACCTTGGACATCCAGACGACACAAGCCAGTAAACTATTTTGTCCAAAACATGTCTTGAAGTCGGTATAAAATCCACAAATAGGTCGTTTTCGAGGAAATGCACCTCGCGATGCGCGTCCAATATTCCCTGTATTTCTCGTCATATTTTTATTTACAAATAGAATATTAGCGATTTTTTTGTACTGAAAATGGCTGGAATTGACTGCAGCTTTAACCACTGGCGACAAAATATCCTCTCCTTGAAATGTGCAGTCATGTTGCCAGTATTTTAAAACAATGATTCATTTGGAAACCACCTTAAAACTTACCTGAGAATTATATCGTTCATGAAAGTAGGTTCGCTCGATACGTGTCACTCACTTGAAAGGTGTTTATTCTGACTTTCTCACATTTCCGCGCATCTTTCAAGTAGACCTGTCAATCAACTGGAGGGCCACAGAGGTGTTAGCAAAATTTTCCTCTGTATGACCCGCCCTACTCTGCCTCTGATTGGCTCATCCCTAAAGTTAACCAATCGAATCAGTGAAGATAGCATGTACCAGCCAATTACAGGCAGAGGAGGGTTGTTCATGGCTTCATCGTCCTTAAGCAAAAGAGGGCTACCTGGCACACAGATATTACTGAATGATGCGCACCAGGGAGCATTAGAAGTGGGTATACGCAATGCTAACTGAAAAATAAGTGGGTATACGCCGTATACCGCCGTATACCCTGGACTACACCACTGTAGAAGCTAAAGAACACATCTTAACCAGGGGTGCCAATAATTATAGAGGGCGCTGTAGTTACGCCGTCAAGCAACATGGTGTACATTTGTTCTTCTTGGAATCTGTTAGTCTGTTAGCAACATTACTCAAAAATGGAAAAAAACAGATTCAGAAGAAATTTTCAGCAAAGGTCAAAAATTACACAATTACCACCTCATTATATTTTAGAGTGATATGGCTTATAGTCTGGATCAACAGATTTGTTTAGGATTTCTGTATCATTACAAGATAGTAGCACTGTAACCATGCCAACAAGTGAACACTACGTCTGCTGCTTTTTAAATTCATTTACTTAGTTTGTGAGTAGATCTATATTAAATTGCCAGATTCTGTGATTTGTGAATACACAAATAGAGGAATGAACAGTTAACCTTCATATATGTTAACCTTCATATTCACTCCCCCCCCACCACCCCCACCCCCACACTCACACACACACACACACACACACACACACACACACACACACACACACTCCCCACTGAAAAAAACATGTTTGGAGATTCTTCTTTTTTTACAAGGAGTGCTGCATTTTCCCTGTTGCGCCCACAAACGGTTAGCTTGATCAGGAATGTTCAATCAATCAAGCACAAATCATGTGTAGGCATGGGGTGGGTGGCAGGCTGGGGAGAGTTGGAAAATACACTGTACCATGGCTCACCAGGAACAGGTGTGGGCAGCACTATCACGGGCAGGAACAATCTTGAAGGCTTTCTGCAGCCTACAAAGACTGTGAAAACCACACAAGACTGTTTCAGCCACATGACGTAGGTTTTTGTCTATGGATTTTTTGTTTCTGACACTCAGCAAAGAGCACTTTGCTTACGAATAAGTAAATACCCTTGACAACATTTTGACCGGCCAGTCATTATCAACTGGAGTTCACAAATCCTGCGAGAATGCCAGCTGTCTTGTTGTTTTGGAGCATTTGCTAATTAGCAGACATACGGCCAGCTGAGGTTGATGGGATTGTTATAAGGGGACAGAAGGGCACACCTAACACATTTTGCTTTTGGCTTAATAATAGGAAAATATATTTGACTTAGTTTAATTTTTTTTTTACACAAGTTTCTAGTTTTGTTTCTAGAGCTTATTGTTTACAGTTCCATTGAAACTGGAGGAGGTGAAATGTGACAAATTACCCCATGGGTGGAGATCATTGTAACAGACAGATAGTTGACAAACCTACTAGAAAAGTCTGTCAGTACATTTTATTCAATGCAATTACACCCATGTACAGGTGGATGCTGTTTATGTATCTGTCCATGATTGATAGATATCCACACCTGTATCCATTTATCTAGTGATTCATCCTTTATGGATGGAATGATTCATACATAAATGGAAATATATAAATAGATATTATGTAACTATGCAACGCTTTCCTGTTACATTAGATGATGGATAAACAGATTTGTGTAGACATCTATTTGTCTTTCCATCCATATCATGGATGGATGGATAGGCATCCATACCGATCTATTTGTCCATTAACTATCGTCTATTGTCAGTGAATATTTAAATAGGTGGACTGATGGATGCAGACGGATGGAATACATTCATAATAGATTTTACATCTATAGTCAAAATGCATCTGCAATATATGAATTTTGACATTAGGCTGTTGCAAACCTTGACAAATTTATTTATGTCCACAAAATAGCAGCAGATGTGAAAATCATGGATTAAAAAACACATTCTTGAGCTACACAATGACATGTTTAAATCTGATGCATTAATAAATGGATGTCTTTTTCTATGAAAAAAAATGTTTTTGAGTTTTTATGCCAATATTGTTGAACACATTGGGTCTTGGGACATTGAGTCATATCATCTTACAACTAAACCTGCCATGAGGACCTTTTTCTGAGCTGTCTGTGTGTTTCAAAAGGGTACTAAGCTTTTGACAACATGGCTGCTATTAAGATAATATAAAGTTGGATTTAGTACTTTACACACACAGCTCATTGACTGAAAAACTGTGAGAATACAGAAATTTACATAAATGTAACTGAAATACTCTTTTCCATGGATCTCAATGAAAACACATCTAAACTCTCTGAGAATTAGTGGGGGGTTTGTCATCGCCATACGGCAAACTGACCAGAAGCACACCTTTCCTGACCTTGTGCAGCTATGTAAAAGGCCTGCGTTACATTTTATTTAATCATAAACTAGAATACTGAATAAATCGAAATTTTGACCCAATAAGAGTAATAGATGAAAAGTCACTTTTACAATTCCTTCTGATGGGGATACGAATGTCTGTGGGAAATGTCATGGCAATTTATCCAATAGCTGTCGAGAAAATTCACCGAGAGCCGAAAATGTCAACGTCATGCTGGAAAAGTCAGAATATAATCAAAGTCATTAAGATTTGTGATTTCAGAAGGATAAATGTCTGCAAAATTTCAGAGCTATTCATCCAGTTTTGGTTAAAATATTAAGTCTTGATCAAATGGGTGGACCGACATTGCCATCTAAAGAGCAAAGTCGCTAGCATGGCTAAAACCCCTCAGCAATCAACCAGAATATCTAAATTGTGCATTGTTATTAACACTAACATGACAGTGCTTCTTAATGCATTGCTCTAGCTAACTGTGGACATTAGATACTTATGATTGTCGAGCTGCAGCCATCAACATCTTGGCATTTGTTTTAAATAAAATGATACACATTCAGCAGATTAGCAAAATAGCTGCTGGCTTATTTTATGTTACATAGCTAATGGCAAAAATATATAAAAAATATCTGTTATCTGTTGGAATAAAAACTCTAAGATTCAAATGTAACTAGGACTACACATAATAATACAATGTTAAAAAAAAATAAGCTGCCCTACATCTATGTAACACTTTGTGATCAACAAGTGCAGAAAAATGCAATTTTGTGTTTCATGCAGTCTGTGAGAAACCTGCCTCCAGGAGTAATGGAAGTGTTTCATTATCAAATCACTGGTATGCAACCATATTTAATGGTCTGAATGAGAATAAAAGAAAGTTTAAATGAGTTTAAAGGAAAAAAAACAATAATGGCAGGCATCTACCTCTCCTTCCTCCACCATTTCCTGCACAATTTTGCCTGAAAAGAAGAACTCTCTGAGCGCGCAGTTCAGACAGTAAAAGGCAGGAAAAGGAGATGAAAAGGCGAAAGAATGAGAGAGGGAGAGAAAAGGAAAAAGGAGATAGAGAGAGAGAGAGAGAGAGATCCCTTTGATGTTCTCTGCTACAACACATCACAAAGTCAACTCAAAGGGTTTGTTAAAAATGCATGACATGCACACAACTAGAAAATAAGTAATGAACTTAAAGAAATAAAGATCAAGTGATTTCATACACGCCCGGACTTCAAAGAATCAACTTGACTCGAGGGGAAGAAAATAGAGGGAGAAAAATACATATCAACGATTTCTTCTCTCCAAGATTGCAGACTAATTATCCCTCCGCACCACAGAGTGGGCTGGACAGGGCTGGAACTGCACCAATAAACGGATTGAAAGGAAGGCGAGAGGGTATTTGGACCTCAAGAAGAGTTTAGGCAAACATTCAATATGTCCTCAGTCAAGTAGCCTGACTGTTCTTAGTGAACCTGCCATGCAGCAGCAGTATAATAGACACAATCTGACTTTGCATTACAGCGATGGAACACCAGTTCGAGGCAAGGAAGCAGATAATTGCTACATAATTACATGCAACAGCAGCCATTACAATATCCGATTAAAAAAAAAAAGGAGAAACACAATTATGAGAGAACGATAATGAGGATTCAATCGACGGGGACGACGTTGCTAACACCAGAGAGACCTCAGTTCTCTCCCAGTTTGACTCACATATGCTGGCCCACTTTCCACCATCTGGAAGTGGACACAAGCATGAAATGACCAGGCTCCACGGAACATAATGACTTTGGCTTTATTCGTTTTTCTTTGTCTTAATGGCACACCTTTTATTCAGTCATTCTTTTGCACCGAAGTGGGCACTAAGGGGGAAAAAATGTGTTGCTGCTTTTTATTCTGTCTGACTATGTGAAATTTCACACTGCATGCATTTCTAAAATCATACCTGATGCCAGATCAAAGCTTGGGGATAAAGGGCTCGGGAATGGCAGCTTTGGATAGCTTCTAATCAAATTTATGCCGGTTTGCCAGCTATTCACATGCAAGACGATATCTGTTCATCAACTGGCTTTTGGTATCCGTTTAGTTGGTGAAGTCTTTTTTTTCACGATGTATTAGTGAGCCATTGTGCCTTCCCCCCCCCCAACAGCCCACTTCCATTTCCCCATTTGTCTCTTTATTCAATGTTCGCAAATGTAATCCACTGAATTTGAAATCATTTCCAGCTCAAGTCAATGAATGCAACTGTAAGCCCGTGGTGGCTAAACCTTAGGAGCATATGAATAAATCAGCAGAGAGAGAAAAAAGGGGGGGGTTGCAGAGGAAGAAGGGGAACAAAACTGGATCCTTTTACCCCTCAGGTCTCCCTGCTCCCCAAAAATATAATCGGCTTAACCCGTGGTGTTGCTGTGGGTTCTCTAGCATGAGCCAGACTGTGCCAAACCAGATCCCACCAAGACCAGAGAGAAGCAAAAATCAATGCCATGCACCCTCTGACTAATGAGATTTCCTCCGCTGTGTTGTGTGTGAAGCAGGGTGTGGGCATATGTGCGTCTGTGTGCATGTTAGGATGTGTCTGTGCATGCATGTTCTCTGTGCCCTTGCGTTTTGTGTGTGTTTGCGTGAGCGTGCATATTTGGTGAGGAGGGCGGTGGGTGGTAAACGTCTGACATTTCCTCACAGCTGGGGGCATCTTGGGCATGCTCCGGGGTAGAAAATAATGCGTACATGGTGAGGGGAGGAGGATGGCAGAGGGGGAGCCATGAAAGGGGTATGAGTGGGAGTGGGGAAAGGAAAACAGAAAGAGTGAGAGAAAAGCCTGGGGCTCCCAACTGTGGTGGCATTGCAGAAAGGTGTTATTGGAGAGGTAGCTCTCTCTCGTCTCCCCCCTTTGCTGGGTCTGTGTTCTCTTTAGCAAGAGTAGAGATGAATTATTAAGCGGAATCTACAGCGAGCACAGAGAAAGAAGATGGGAGGTGCTAAATGGGAGTGGTGAGAATGGGCTGTGTGGGAATAAGCAGTGTTGAGAGTAAGAGGAGGAAGTACAAAGGATCAGGACACGTCAACAGAGAACACAAGACGTGCAAAAGCTCTGTGTTGTAAAATATCCTGTAGCCCAGATACGCCTCTCTACCAGTTGGCCCTTTTAACATCACTTTTGGAAGCACTGGCTGAGCTACACCTGCAGGACTTGGAATTACCTTTCAATTACTGCTGATAAATCTACGTAAGGCTTTGGGGAGATTCCACTTTTAAGCCGGCTAACGAGACTAATTAAGTAACGAGACCTGGAGGGCTGCAAGGAGGGGTTTGCGCCTTTATTTTTTATTTTTTTGCACTATTACAGATTGTCTTTTTGTTGTATCTCTTAATCTAAAACCTTTCTTTGGTATCATAAAGTTTTAGTCTTTTCGGCAGAACATACTCACAAAGTACTGTCAAGGTAATAGAGTAACACATTTGGTTGCATGCTGGGCCTCGAATGCCACGCTATCATGAATACTGATGAATCTCACACATTGTTTCTCAGTGAATGTCCAACTCTATGTCGGTGCATGCTGTACTTCGAGTACCGTGCGACAGGAGGATATATAAAGCAAGCCTCAGCCGAGAGTCTAATGCAACATATCATGAATAACTAAAGACAGTTTGCCATTTTCAACGCGGGGGCTCCTGAAGAGGCCGTGAAATGGTTTAGCTGTGCTAGTCTGTAAGGTCTCAACCCTGGAGAACTGACGAGCATTACCCTGCAGAAGGCAGCCTGCAGCTGGGTAATAGCATGCATACACACAACTGCAGGAGCCACTCAAATATTTACATCCTTAAATGTACAGAGAATTCCTTGAGCATCATGTAGTGTGTTATCACACCCATCCTCTCTCTCTCAGTTAAAATAATATGCTGTAGTCTGCGTCCTTCGCAGCCCAGGAGTAGCAGCAGTTTTGTTAGCATGTGCTATGTCTCTCTGTTTGCATACATGGAATATGAGCATGCATAAATACATGTTGGGCTGCATGCAACAATGTGTTTACGCGTCCCCCCACCCCCACCCAACACCAACCCCCTGTATGAATGATCGTCTTTAGCGACAATTGAGGGAGCATGTAATGTAAATAAAGACGCAAATAATGATGATGCTGAAACAGTGGTTTGGACTCTGTCAGTACAGGGGGGCCTTGCATATTCTCCCGTCTCCTGCTGGGCTGACTACAGCTTTCAAAGCAACACTGGAGATGACAAGGAAAAAAAGTGCCGCGCCAATTAGGGTGCCGAGAGAGAAACAGAAAAGGAGGTGGGTGCGGCAGAGGGGAGAGAGAGAGAGAGGGAAAAGAGAGGGACGGGGTGAGAAGAAAGGGTACAAGTGAGAAAGGAAAAATAATGGCCTTACACTGTCAGGGTGGACGCTGAGCCAAACAGAGGGATAGGAGGAGGTAAACACCGCTGGGACAAACAAGTCAGCAGGGACAAGAGAGAGGGAGAGAGAGAGAGATGCGGGGGAGATAGGAAGATGGAAAGAGAGAGGGAGTGATAGAGGGAGGGTTAAATTGGCCTATCTCCCCTCAGGCTCGGCGGCTTCACAATGGTGCCTCACTGGGAAAGAAAGTAACGCTCCAAACAGGACCCACAGGGGACACAGGTGTGTGTGTGTGTGTGTGAGAGAGAGAGAGAGAGCATGTGTGCATGTCAGAAAGAGAAAAGAAAATGACAGACACAGATAGTGAGGCAGGTAGAGAGAAAATTTGTGTGGTGTGAGAGAGAGCAATCCTCTGTGGGATCTGTGGGGAAGCTTGTCACCAGTGGTCAGACAGACCGAGATGGGTGGATTTAGGACTAAAATTACAAGTGAACTCTCTTTCACAAACTCTCTCATAATAACAAATACAAACAGAAAATTAAGATTTTTGTTGCAATTTTGTTACCGTTATTTGTAACCGATGTTTTCAAAAATGATTATACTGTACTGTACTTACATTTTGTAAAGTGTTAGATATGTTTTTTCTTTCTATTTGCTGTTACAGAAAAGGCATGAAAGAAAATAACACATACGAAACAGATATAAAATGACTGATCAAGAAACCGTGCAAAGATCACGGAAACAGACGATTTAAAGATCATAAATAAATCAAAAAATATTCATGTATGCAAAGGAAAAAAAATGCTAAATTGGTGGAGCTTCCCTTAAATCTTACATGTCTTGTTCCACTTGGAATCATACATGAGATTTATATTTGGTGTGTCGATGTTCATTGTAATTCTTCTCTTTTTTTTTCTATATCCTGAAAATTCTGAGCTTTTCTTTCTTGCTGGTTTTACCCCGGCAACAGCAGTTTTACAGTCACAGAACTGCGGGACACATCGCAGCCTGCTGACTCGGCTGGTCGGTCCTTGCATCTCCCTGTCGTCGGAGCCGGTCAGCCCTAAAAACGGTCCACTACAGTGCAACATCACACTGAGATGTCGAACTTCAGTGCCCAAGTCTGATTGTCGCAACAGCTCTGAATGAATAGTAGCATTTTGTATTTTCTTTTTATCTCACAACCCTTTCAGTGCTATAATTAAGAGTAGCTTTAGAGCCCCCTGCTGTTCTTGTTTATCGTGCTATCTGTCAGACAAAAACAGCGCTCGCATTTTTTTCCCTCACTCTTCGAGCAAAGCACAGTTTGAGTGCAATCAGCATCGATGTCCATCTGTACTTTAAATGCTCTCGATGCAACATAATCTGTTAATCACTGTGTTTATCGGGTTTCTTCATCTGGTCATTATAGAGTAGGAGTTCAATCACTGTTGTTTGTCACCTAGCAATATATCTACCCTATTACACCATGCAGCAGTGTGTGTCTGAGTGTTGGCTTTTGATTGTGTTACACTTGTCCACTGTATGTAAAGCTGCATGAACCCTCTGTGACATCACCCATATTTTTTCCTGAAGAGTGGCTTTGAACATCAGTGTGGTGGTTATTCCAAAAAGGAGCAAAGAACCTGAGCATGAGTGGAGCTGAGGCAGGCCATGGACTAGAACAGCACCCACCTGTTCTTCAAAGTAGCCATGCTCTTGGTTATGCATAACTTTAAACCTTAATACCATTTAAATGGGTTATTTACATGAAAAATCCACTAACAGTTAAAATCAATCCAAAAGTTAGCAATGGGAATCAAAATTGTCTTTTGTGCCAGGCTGTAAATATGTTTTTTTTTCTGCTGTAATGTTGAAGTATTTTAAGTAGTGGTGGGACACGATTAAAAGAAATCTAATTAATTAGAGGTTTTCTGATTAATTAATCACGATTAATCACATTTCTTGTCAAATGGCAATATTTGACACAATAAGCAACATTTTTGAATTCAAATAAATTTTGGTTAATGATTGAATCGATGAATAGACATATACAGGAACTTAAACAAAAATGTTTATGTTTAATTTATAATTGAACTTTGAGTCCGCATTTTTCATCTGTTGATGACATTCACAGATTACTGCAAACTCAAAGTCCAATTATAGCGATTATATTCAACATTTCAAGACTTTTTGTAAACTAAAGCACTTTCAATGTCTTGAAAAGTGGTCTATTATGGGATGGCTACACCGTTTACCTGTACAGTACCATCATAGCTAATGTTAGCTCTGGTGCTAACAGCAACATGTTTTGCATTGAGGTGATATCGTCGACTTGAAGTGCTGCGGTGATCCGAAAACTCTTTGTTGCACAGGTTGCACACAACCACGCTCATATCCAAGCTACCATCAGGAAGATTTTAAAAAGAAAACTTTCCACCCAACAATTTCAATGTTGTCTCGTCTTCCTTCATTGTTCACCAAACTTTCTTATGCGTCTTCTTCGTGGCTGCAGTCAGACTTTTGGTGCATTACTGCCACCTACCGGGCTGGAGTGTGCAACAGGGTTACTAGTGTGCCAGAAATTAGGGAACTGAGAAGTATGCGATTGAATGCATTATTTTAAAAAATACATTAGTTTTTCTGTAATTTATCAATCAAAATGAACGTGTTAAAGGGGCACCGAGGAAGATTTTAGCGGAAATGTAGTGTTGCCTACATTTCCCGTGAGCCTCGGTGCACACTGTCGCAAACCGTCATAAACAAGCAAGCGAGCCTCAGGAAAGCCGGCAGAGTTGAAATCATTGTTAAACAATAACGTGTGTAAATGACTCCGCGGTCTAATGTTGTAAAACCGAGTTGTCAAAGCTGCTCCGAGCTACGGAGTTAACCGAACGTTAGCTCCGAGCTAACATTACATGAGCCAATACCCACACAGTGTTTTTGCCACAAAGTTAGTCAACTAAACCAGTCACAGTCAAACGAATCCCATAGTCTACTAACCACACATCGCAAGCAACACACACAAAAGACAAAGAATTGTATCAAACTTACAAAGAGCTAAAGTTACGTACCTGTCTAGGAGAAGCACAGCCAGCTCGGCATCTGTTTTGATTCCTTTTTGCTCCCGGAATTCTCTCCACCTCTGAAATGCCTGTCCAAGATGAACTTTTCTTTTGCTTCATTGTCGATCTGACAACCTTTTTGCTTGCAGACTTTGCTCCGTTCGCTTCCTTTTGCGCTCCATGTGTGCCGTCTTCTCAACCAACTCTCCACTCTGCTACTGCTAAAAACAACTAGCTCCGTTCTGCTACGCTCCGTCAGCGCACGCGCACCGTATTTGCTGTAAATTGCTCCGTCTCTCACAGGAAATTCTGGACGAGTCGACAAAAAATTAATAAAATACAAATATTTACAAATCCAAAATGATTCATGAATCGAAAATGGGAGCATTAATAAGTGTAAACAACGAAGATTCATCCACATTAATATGAGACTTTTATACAAGCATAAAAATCTTCCTCGGTGCCCCTTTAAAGTCATGGTATTAATTTTAACATGGAGGTCTATTGCTTTTGAAACCAGCCTGTAGTGGCCCTCCAGAAAACTACGCTAAATGTTGTTTTCTATTTTTCAACTCCAAAAGTTGTTGCAAGGACACAGTCTAATCCTCAGTTCCTCTTGACACGTCTCCAGCATTTGCTCATTTCTCCCATTCCATGTTCCTCTATTCATTTCCCCACATCCCCATCGCTCCTGTTCTGATCACTTCTTTTCCCCACCCATTCACACACCTGTTCTTATTCCTCATCAGCCCTGCAGTAACCTGAGCCCTCCCCACCTCATTCCCTCACCTGCCATTCACTTCCCTTACCAGTTCATTCCTGTTTGCCAGAATGTTATGCAGCTTTGTGCTTTATACCTTGTTTCTCCCTGCCCGCATTTTGACCTTTTTGCCAGTTTATTAGACTTTGAACTCCTGCCGGTCGATTTTTTTGAGGGATTTTTTATTTTTTTTTGCCTTTTTGGACTGTCTTCTCTGATTTTGTCTCCAGTCTGTTGCACCATCCTGTAAGCCTTTGTTCTTTTTTGTTTTAAATAAATCACTGAACTGCATTAACTCTGCCTCTGGCGCCTGCATTTGGGTCATATTCCCTGTGTACCTGCTACCCTGCTAGCACCAGTTATGACAGATTGTTTGCTACTGGGGGAAGTGATTTTTTAAATGAAATGGGTCATTAGTATCTCTGCAAGCACATTGCGTTGGCTGAAGAAGAAAAAAAAAAACCAAACAAAAAAAAAACAGAGGCCCCGTCTTGTAATTACGACTGTCTATCACTATATATCATGTTTACGAGAAAACTACCTCCTAATATGAAACTGTTGTAATTATGAGAAAAGGTTAAGTGCTTATCAGCCATTGAAATTTAGATGGTATTATTACTGAGCTATTCTGTTCCTTGATTGAATACTCAGATGTTCTGATAATGATTTAATATATTTACCCTCATAAATTAAAGCTCGAGTAGCATGCACGCCATTGCTGTTGTTTATGTATTAAAGAGCAGCAACTGTGGTTTGATACATAATGAAATGGTAGGAATGGCAGACATCTTAACAGCTTTTACTTTACACCTCCAAGTTTATAACAGCCACAAAACACAATATAAATGGATTTTGACCACATGGGACCTTTAAGTCTCTCACTAAGCTGTGACAGCGAACCAGCGTGCCCACACAGAAGCTTCTCTGTGCTCTTTGGTGAATACATTGCATTTTCATGTCCAAAACTTGCTAACACAAGTAAAGTTAAACGCTGACATTTATAGAGAAAGCTCGAGCGTATGTTTGAAGAAGACAGGGGAGGCCTAACACGTGCATGGTGCAAAATGGTTGTTAACATCCTCCGTGGCACTAATTAATTGGACAAATATTCAGTGTTTCTGGAAAATGCATTTCAATGCGGCTTGTTTTTTATTTATTTATTGCTTTCATTATCTTGACCCCCCACTTTCCCTCTATCCCACAGCGGCATGTTTTACAATGTAGTTTTCATGCGGTTTCCCTGTTTCCCCCCTCTTTGAAATGGCCATTTCCCCATACTAACTTCCACTGTCGGACTGTAGATTCTGCACAAAGTCATGTGTTTCCCCGATGGCCTGACCTGCTTCTTTTCACTCGACAGCGAGGCGCATCACATGGAGGCTGTAATGCATCCGGATGCTCACGCTGGTAAACATTGTACAAGTGTACGAGTGAGATAGCGGCATATTCATACCCCTCTATTTGTAGGGCGTCTGGTGGGCCTCGCACTCTGCATAATCATTCACAATATGTCCAATTTCCTTTCTCCAGTTTCCAAAGTCCAATTTCCTTCTCACTCACACTCCGACAGAATAGCTGTCTTAGCTTTTCCTGATTTGCACTGCTCCTTTTGATATTTTATCAGTTTCTGTTTGGAACATGAGCATCTGGCAGTAGCCGAGGTGACGGGACATTAACATTTGAGCTAGCTCTGTGTCTGTTTTCTGCGTTGTCATTTGGCATCTAAAGCACTAAAGACAGCACATGAGCTCATTAGAGCCGAACTGCCATGAGTAACACAATTTTGCAATGAGCTAAATTTAATCAACATTCACAGCAGTATCTGTAATGACCAAACTCATCCTCTGTGCAAGGTATTCAAGCTGAGTCAGAGGGGCTGAGCGCTGTGATGTTCAATCACAACAATAAGGTTTAAGCAATCCTTTGTTCCAGCTGCTATTAATGTGTTTACCAGCTGGCACAAAGTGTGGGCCATGTGTGATGGTATTACTTATTACTGCACATATTTAATTTATTCATATAATGCAGATTTAATTTACACCGTTGCTTTCTCCTCCTGTGTGTTTGTGAGACGAATGTACTTGTGCAGCTGTTCTTGTTTCTTTTGTGTGTGTCTTGTTGTTCATGTTCGGGCGTGGAGGAGGTGTAAGGCAGTAAGAGGTCCTCAATGGGGAACTTTTTTATGGTGGTTTTATTGCAAACAAACATGTTTGCATTCAGCGTTTCACACAAAATTGTTAGTGAGCATCCTTCAGCATAACAGACCCGCTGTTTTGCTAGGTTACATTTTGAATATATTTTCAAACCTGGATTGTTTGTCCATGTTTACAGTGGGTAGAAATTTCCCCCTGCCTTTTGCTGCCAATTGTCAATCATTGGAGCTGTTATTAAAATCTTTAAATTCCAATTGCAAACGGAGAGAGAGAGCAATGTAAAGTGATCTGTGTGTGTAAAGATGAAAGGAAAACATCTGGATTTCCAGTGGTTTAGGGTTTCCACTTGTGCCATTTACCATAACAACAATGCTAAAGCTGTCATCATGTCCCCATTTTGAGAACCATAATGAGTGAGGCATTGCTACTTTTATATTTATTTTTTGCTCTAAATGTAACATACTGTGAACATGCTCAGCAGGTGCTCTGATGATCCATAGTGCTGTATACAGAGTAAAGTGGCACCATTTTCCCCAACTATTGCTTACACCCTTTAATTAGCTTTACTGTTTTTTATCCTGTAGTCAGTTCTGTATTACCTAAAATGGTACGTTTTGACATTTATTTAGAGTATCCATTGCAGTTTACACACTGTGCTGTGCAACAGTCACTATTATTCTGTTCAGCTTGGGATCATTAGCAACAGAACAGTTGCAGTAATTGTACAACTTTTTAAACTAAATATTAAAATATTAAAAATGTGAAAAACTGAAAAAAAAATCGCCATGTCTGCACAGTCTTTGAACTTTTTAGTTAAGACTTGAAACATAATCTATTTAATAATGTTCTACCAATTTATTATTGCTGAAAAAGCTCCACAATAGGTTACATGGAGAATGGAAACATTGCTCCCCCCAATTACACTTTCAGTGTGGAAAAAACACAATAACACAAAAAAGCAAACAAACAAACAAAAAACTGTAATATTATTGCATCTGGGGCCCAAGAAATGCCACAAAATAATATGAAATGCCCATGTCTTAAAAATACATTTTGACCTGTAGTTTTGCAAATTGAGTGTGTGTTAGATAGATAGATAGATAGATAGATAGATAGATACCTTTTAACTCCACGTAAGAAAAAATTGTGAAATTTGTTTCTCATCCCTATTTTTAATATCGGATGATATTAAAATATCATAGACAGAAGATCTCTGGCTGAACATCATTAAGCATCACGTAAGACTTTGTCATGGTGGCTTTCTACTCGTTAAACCCCACAATGCTCTCTGCTTACCAAAATGGAACCACCTCCTATAGTAACTGAAACAGAAAGCAGCTTCACTTGGTGGTGCCACCAGGTACTGCAACTAACTTTTAAATCTTCAAATGTGTATTATCAAAGAAAAAGGTATCAAATCCAACAAGCAGATACTAAATATTAAATGACTCGGATCAGATTGGGAATGAAAAAACTTAATCGGGACACTAAAATGTTATAAAAGCTAGAGCTCACTGGCATCGTCCTGCTTCTTCATTGGAATGCGCGAATTTGCAGAACATCATTGAGGGAAAAATGAGCATCACAACCAACACAAGCCTCTACAGTGACCATTTCACTTAGTTGTGATACAGAGTGGGTATCCACCACTACGACTACTGCCCACCATCTCCCTCTCCAGCCTTTATCCTTCTGTTCCATGTAAATATGGTGCTGTCACTGGCAGTATAGACCCACCGCAATTTTCCTTATGTGCTTTGTTTGTTATATTCTGTAACGTACTGTGAAAACATTCATACTATTTACGCTGTGTGATTTGTGATTTCACATCCAGCATGTTTGGTTTGGTTAAAATGAATTCAGGTTCATTTGCATTGTTATCAAATTATATTTCGTCTGGCATGAAAGCTGTCAATCAGTGTCTAACACTCCCGGCATGTTAGAGCAGACAATAATGTTTATTTTGGACACAATTTTGACCTAATTTTATGCATTTGTTGGTTCCATCCCTCAATTTTGTCCATTTTCTGTGATGTGACAAATCCAAAGCACATTTTTAAAATACTTCACAAGGATTTTAATGACCTTCATCAACTGTATGATGTGAGCCATCTCAAAGGCACAGGCCATTGTTTTGGACCTTCAACATCATTTACATCTCAAGTTCCAGATGCTTCCATCAGGACAGAGATTTAGTCTCCCCACAGAGCACTAATAGATACAGATTGTCCTTTGTCCCATCTGCTATTAGTTTTTGTTTAAAACAAACTACTGTCTAACCTCAGATGTCATCACGTCTCTCGTTCTTTTTCCAGTGATTCATGGTGACACTTTGGGAGATATGGATCTGGTGTTCTGCTTGTGTATGATGTATTTGTGTCGTGTAAAGCAAATTGCCCCACAGGGACATGCAAGTTTTATTCTACGCTACTGTAATTATCGTTGTGTTCTAAGATTGATGGCTGTAAGTGAACACAAATATAACCAATGTTATAATAAACCACAGATTCACTTTAAAGCAGATTTAACTTGATCAAAATCCCTAATTATCTGAGATGCATTAATGCCACATTGCACCAAGAGCTACAGAAATAGCTCTCAACCTTGGATCTGTATCCAAAAGCCAATTCTGCTACTTGAATGCAATCATACCTGAGTAAAACTGGTTCAGCATGATGCCCTGGACATCTGAAAAATGACTGTCAGCTGCCAAAAACCTGATTGCAGGCAAGTGAGCCCACATTGATAGTGTGCGTCCATCGTTTACGGCTGGATTAATGAGAAGTGCAACAGTCTGTCAGGTTCTCTGATCAGTGCTCTGCTGGTCGATAAGTATACGTCAAGCCATGTGTAGCTGAAATGAGAGATCTGGTGGCAGCTGCCAGTTAGTTGTAATTGAGGTTTGAGAGACGTGGCCAACATGGTCTAAGTATCCATTTAGCTCAGCGTGAACCACATAGCCTACTCATTTGAAAACCATCATCACTGTACTAAAATTAGACCCTAATGGTGACATGTTCTAATATCTTTTTTTAATAGTATTCGAACAATTTTAACACCTACAAATTTGAAAAAAAAAATCATTTCTATTAGTTGTTTCTCTTTTTTCTGTTTCTCTTTTCCATCAACAGAAAAGCCTGCTATTTCAAACACTTTGTCATTTACAGTCCTTGCGCTCATTTGTCTGAAACAGAATGAGTCAATCCACAACAGCCTTCACTGAAATCACTGCATCATTACAGCTCTCTACTGTTGGTTACAATAGCTGCCTGGTCTTTATCGTCACCATGAGCTGTGTGGCACATCGCTGGATTCTTGTTTATTATTCAAGCTAGCGGGACAAGCTTGAACATAAATGGTTAAACTGTTGGTGTTCTGTGCTCCAGATCTGCTGTAGAAAGACAACTACTGACCTGTTTCACTTACCACCAGCACCTCTTCCTGCAATTTCTGAAATTGTTGAGCAGTGTATAGCTAATTGGCTGAAACTTATTCTTCTGCCTTCTATTCTTGTAGTTCCTCTTTCTTGTATTTTGGATTGAACACGTAACAACTGATTTTAGAGCCTGCTGTGTAGTTTCTTCGAAGAAGTGCTCTGACAAATAGCTTCAGGAATCACTGATGTGGTCAAAAATATTCAAAAAAAAATTTCAGATATGACTGCCTCTTCAACATCAACAGAATAATACTTGCTGTGCAACATGGGATAAAAAAATCAATTAGGTAATTGACATCAAAAAGTAAAATTCGAAAGACCTTCCACTAACTCAGCCTTATACTTTTGCTTTAGAATTAGCTGAGAAGATCATTTAGAACGATGGCTAATTAAAACCAACTCGTTTTCATTCCCAGGGTGTCAAATACTGCCATTTATAATTAGTCAGGTGCAAGAAAAGATAATGGCCTGGGTAAAAATACGCCCTTTAACAACACTAACCATTTGTTACAGGTAAAATTCTTGTTGCTTGAAAAAGAGGAAAGTGAAAATAACAGCAGAGAACATTCGGCTACATAATCATGGCATCTATTTTTGACATTTTGACATTTTGTAATGCTAAAGTGTACCTAGTGCTTTCAAAGTCAGGGTGACTCAGTGAACTGGTAACCTAACCTTGCCAGCAAGTTGATTTCTCGCGATATTTGTGAGTTCACAAATTTCTCAAGAAACCATCTTGCTCCGCTCCCACCTTCACTTTTCGTACAGCACTAAGTTGGTTCGGGCCAATCACGCAGCAGTATTTGTGTGTGGGGCGGGATAATGGGCGGGATATTCGGGTGTGAAGACGACACCAAGCGCCAGTAGATCAAAACAAACATGGCAATGGAGGACAACGATCGTGTAGATGCTGCTGTTAAGTCAGTTTTAGCTGAATCTCCTATTGCTTCTTTGAAGGAAGAACAACGAGAGGCGCTTTGTGCATTTCTGGATGGTAAAGATGTTTGTGCTTTTTTACCTACCGGTTTTGGTAAGAGTTTAATCTACCAATTGGCTCCGCTCGTTGTGAAGATCCTGCGATTGGCTAAAAACAAACCTGTCAGAGGCGGGACATACTGTTGCATTGTCCAATCTCTTTCCTCCAAACGGATTTACATGGAACGGTCCCAGATTGATATTGCGGAGTACTATCAAGTACTACACAATTATTAATCTAGCTATTGCCAGGTTACTGGTAACCCAGATAAGGAGGCACTTTAAACGTGGTTATTGTTGTGAAAGGATGTATTTTAATTCAAAGCATGATGTTTTCCTCAGACTAACTGAGTAGTTTTGGCTATACTGAACTAAACAACAACTGAAAACAAAACTTCAACTCTCACAGGTAACAGGAACCTCAGTTACCTGGATGCAAGTTTTGCAACCGCAAATGGCCCTCTAAAGTCCAGACTTTGTGGCTCACTGAAAGTAAAACTTTTCATTGTCTTAAAAGTGTTTCTTTCAAAATGTAATTGAAAATGCAGCTTAGCTGAAAACGAACAAATTTTTTTGAAAGTCTGGCCTGAATATTCAGCCACTAACCTTGGTTCAACCAGGAATAGTGTGACTTTCACCCCTGTTCTCACAGTGTAGTTGCAGCTTAAGGGGTTTCTTTATGGCAAAGATCAAAGACGAACTTGATAACGACAGGCCGTAGTAACCTTGGCTACGTTTACATGCAGTCAAAAACCCTTTCTTAACCAGAATATTAGCAATAACCCGGTTGCATACGGCCATGTAAACACCTGCAAAAACCCGAATATGCTCATATTTAAGTTTTTAAAAACCCGAATAGGACCCCTTGGTTACTCCTTTTCTAACCCAAATAGCTCATCATATAAACGCGCATCGGAATATTCCCATAGAAAGAAACATTAGTTTGCGCTCTACGCATGTTTCATCCAAAAGGAATCTTGGTGTTTTGAGTACTGCAACTACTTGTATGCCGCGTCTGGCGCGCGACCCACCGGAAATACACGAGGAGAGGTAAACAGACATGGCGAAAACCACAGGCGGCACCACAGCGCCACACAGCATCACCACAGCGCCACACAGCATCACCACAGTGTCACACAACAGGAGTAACTCTGTCTGTTTAGACATGTAAACGGGTTATTCCAAATGTTTCAGAAACCGGAATATTGACCTTAACCCGAATATTGATGGCATATAAACGTAGTCCTTGTGTCTTCAAGTAAATGTAATACTGTGTTAGGATATAATGAAACACTTGATGTGATTTTTAAAAAAAATAAAAATATCACTAATATATCAGCAAACAACAACTTGCTATGCAAACATATAGTAAAGAAACTGTGATCTGGGGTCCTCAGTTCTGTGTTTGGGCATCTGGTCAAGCTGTGCATGCATGGCAGTGCATGTTGGTGCATGTGAGTCCCTCTCTTTGAAACTGTTGACTCTCATTGCATTTAAAAAAAAAAGATGAGGAAGACCTCAAACACAGCACTGCGAAAGCAAAAGGGCAGTCTGAGCTTTCTGCTGGTGCCCCATGTTCCAAAGACTTTAACACTAAGTATTTACTTCATGATATTTACCAAATTTATGTGCACTTGTTTCATTTCAGCTTAGTGTGAATCTTTACTGCTGTTTTAAGGCTGTCCTCTGCTTCTCCTTCTTTACTTGTGTCTTTTCCACTCTGCTGCGTATGTCTGATTTCACGTATGGATTCCTACACAACACTTTCACACAACAAAAACAGAGCATATATGAGCAGCCCAAAGGAGAGACAGGTGAAGGAAAGATAACATTAAACGAGTTGACACCAACTTGTTAAAGCCATTCAATCTATTTTACAACTGTAGCCTGGGATAATGATTGTATTGCTTTTATCTCTCCGGTGCACAACCTTTTGGGCTGTAAAATAAGAGAAGGGAGATAGGAAATGTTGCCAACATGCCCGTTCATTTTAGTCCTAGATGTTGGTGTTCTCCAGTGGTTTTGAATATGCATACAGAACCTTTAGGGCTTCTTAGCTTAATGGCCAATCTATATTTTTTACACATTTATTTGTTTGATTTGTCCTTCTGAGCTCTACTAGCATTGGGCTTTTTAAATTCTGCATTTAGTCATTTTCTGATAGCATTGTGGGCCTATGAGTTCTAACAAATGGTCTTTGCAAACCTTTCCTGAAAAGCAAACAAAATTAAAGTGAGAAAAAATGACTCACCATGATATCAAACTATGAATTTCCCTGACCTGTCTGTATGCTTCACTGCAAATTATTTAGCAAGTACTTAGTATTGAAAAATTACAGAAAAGCCTGTATATTCAGGAAAGTCATTAGCTGTTTTATTTAAGTTACTCCCAAAACACATTCCTAATAGCAATATTTCAAAAAACCCACAGCAGAGCGTAACTAACAAAAGATGAATGGCTGTGAAGAAAACGAATTGATCGCATAAAGTCCATAGCCAGCATACACACAAAAAAACCTCTCTGTCTTTCCCTCTCACATACACACCTACACATGCACGCTGAAACACACACGCTTCCCATACCATCACAGTCGAGTGGTTTGGCAGAGCGACAGCAGCGGCAGTGGTGTGGAGCTGTCTGCTGTTCTCTGTGCACTCACCTTTCACCTCCTGCCATTTTAGCCTCAGTGATTCCATTAGTGCACCTGAATACAGATGCCGAGTTCCTTTGTTCTCACCTGGCAAATGTGGACACCAGTGCAACGAACGTAACAAAGTATAACAGGTAGGATAGGGGGACACGAAACAACAGAAAAAAATCTGATAAAAGGCCCTGTGACAGCCGGAGAAGACAGTGCGCTGGTGTTGTTTGCCGCGTCTTGACGTTATTCGTTTTCCGCCTGTTTCACCTCACGTCACTGTTTTTTTCGTTGTTTCTTCCACCTCTTTGTCTCATCTACTGCTTGTGTCCGTTTTCACTCTGTTTCATCCATGTGTTATGCTCTCTTTGCGATGCATGTCCCCCTCAGGATGATCACGGTTTTACAAGGGAGCTGTTTGAAGCAAGCATTGTTTTTTGCTCCTTTGCTCACCATTGCATGCTGCAAATGTGTGTTCTGTACAAGAATACATGGGAATCATGTATTGCATTTTTGGGGATACAAAGACCTCATTTTTTTATTGCACCTGATTGACACAGTATGCGACGAACATCGCACCACTTCTTGCCAAAGTCTTAATTCAAACCAATTAAAAGAGACATCCCAAACTCCAACTTGCTCTTTGAATTGACAGAATCTCTGTCAAGCTGCAAAAAAGCCCTCCCTATTACTTCAGATCTTGGCTCATCTTTGTCATTTTTTTAGTATCAAACTTAATCCGGTTGTTATCTGTACAGCGCAGATGAGAACTGCTGCAGATTTAGAAAATTCAGTGAGGTTCATCTTGCACATTTCAGTAGTCTGCACCAGATTTGTTGTGCAGTGAAGTATAAAGCTCGACTGTTACAAAGGTCCTCTTTATACCTCATGATCTGATTTTCAAGCCTGGCACTTTGTACAACTTGAGTGTAGAGCTAGAAACCATCTCAGAAGTGCATGCCAAAAGGCCGAGGGTGTTTTTCAGATGGCTGTCAATAGCGTTCTCTCTCTTTTTTTTCCAAGACACTTCAAATCCACTTTATCTGGGACTATGCAGTATAACCCGCTGACTGCTATGGCCTGTCAAAAAAAAGTTAGCATTTTTTATCATTTGGACATTCTGACTTCAGAACATCGCTCTGGCTTCTGTTTACCCATTGTTATCTCTTTATGTTCCCACTATTAATTTTTCATTTTTAAAAGTTCAATTCAAAAACAACTTGTGCATTATTATTTGATTAATTCAAGGACATAGTTCAAGTGTTTAATTCTGAATACTTCTGAGCAGGTGCACCTACGCATCAGAGGTAAAACCAGTAGAAGAAAACAATTCAACACAGAAAATGAACTAATCTTAATGTTTTCTAACAGTTGCTTTTTTCCATCATTGTTTCAAGCGCAGATAATAGCAAAGACACTTCTGGAAAATAAACTGATCGAAATTTGCATTTCTACCCAGTTACATAATGTTTCTAAAGCAGGTTTGATTTTCCCATTTTCAGTCGAGACTATAACAATATTGAAGTAAACTTTGATAAAAGAAGTGCAAAGCATTTTACCATATAGACTGACTATTCCGATTTTAAATATTGCATAGGCTTTCATCCTCCTCCAACTCCATCAATCCCTTTCTATCGCTCCCTCTTTCTGTCCGTCTCTCCCTCAAATAAACGATTGGTATTCCTCCTTACCTCCTCACCAACAGCAAACATCACTCTCATCAAAGGCTCTCGTCTTTGATCAGGTCTTCAAAGAAGCGTGTCATCAAAGTCTATCAGGTTAGATATGAACTGAGAAAGGAGAGAGCGAGTGGGAGAGATTGCTGCTAACGCCTCTGGGTTATGGCACAAATGCATGCAGTAACAGGTCACTAATTACTTATTACCACCGTGGCGCACACACACACCAATGTGGGAGCTGCTGTTAGATGGAGGGAAGAAGCAGCTGTCTTAGGTTAAGGCACAAACGAGATAGGTATCACAGAGCCCTTTAACTTCAGCAGTATTAACATATGGCAGCAGAGCGAGGGTGAGATGAGAGCAGCGACGAGCAGAGCGCTCTGGATGACGGGAACATTTAGCTCACTCCTAAACACGCAGATTTTTCCTCGGCAGCATGACATCTGTAATAACATTACATATCACAACACAGATGAAGATATTGAACTGTGTGTCAAGCATGAGGGAGAAACGGAGGTGGTCTTGGTTGGAGAATAATCGAGAGCAGGGAAGAGGAATGATCTCCATAGATAAATGCCTGTATCACTAAGTGACGCCCTCCCCGACGCTGCTCACTTTAAAAGAGACAAATTCTCATGTAATGTATCCATAGCAGCACACTGCATTACTCCTGTTCCCCAGTGCTGAAATATGAGTGCTATGTCACCTAAGGCTGCCAAGCTAACCGTTTGCCTAATATAGGAGGGAGCGACGCAGCAAAAGAGAGAGAAAGCACTAAATGGCCTGATGGAAAGAGAGAGAAAGAGCGATAGAGGCTCCCGAGGAATAGTGCCATCTGCATGTGAATGAGTCTCACCCGGGGAGATCTCTTTTGGAGAAATTAATGATCTCAGGAAGGCAGAACAGAGACACTGTGCTCCGTGGAAAAGGGAACGAGTCTCCCGCCAACCAGGTTTCTTTCTCCTTTGCTCTTTGTACTCAGCCAGATATTAAACGTCCCTGGGCCTCCTCCGGCAATCCTATGCATATCCGCTTGTTTAAATATCATTATTTCAGGGGGACTGGGAGGCATTTGGTGAAAGGGCCATAATCAGACTACAAGAAAGGGCGATTATATTAAAAAGGGGGAGTGAGTTAGACACTGGGCAAGGTAAAAAATAAATAAAAAGAAAGAGCAAGGCTGGTCTCAGTAGCATTGACATCCATCTGAGGGCTCTGTACCTGGGTGGTGAGATGTGAGAAATGAAAAAGAGGGAACAGGCTAATGAAGGATAATCAGCTCTGCATTGTGGAGACCTCTTTTCTTGGCCTGTCCCTCATTATTCCCTTTGTAAAAACGTCAATGTGCTGCATGGCTAAACTATTCCGGAATACTGCCTCGCTGGTAAGCGCCTTCCTCAGAATTAAAGCCTATGCAATTTTCGCACTTTTAAGTTCTATAGACCTAAGTTTTGAAAATGCAGTTTTAAATAGACATACTTGTGTGTGTCTGAACTTTTGCATGTTTCAATTTAAATGGGAAAAGTTTCTTTCTCTACACTACCAGTCAAAAGTTTAGCTACATCAATCAATCAATCAATCAAAGTTTATTTCTATAGCACTTCTCATACATAAAGTAACACAAAGTGCTTAACAAGTTAAAAATAAACAATAAAAGACAATACCCCACATCCCTCCCAACTCCTGCCCCCATCATACTCCCTATCAACACACACACATACACACGCAGACAGTCACACAGCCACGCACACACACACACACACACACACACACACACACACACACACACACACACACACACACACACACACACACACACACACACACACACACATTTCTACAACAGAAATATTATGGTTGGTTGGCTGAGAGCAGAAGCACCAGAAAGAGGAAACACCATCATTGAGAGCCGCCCTCACCCATGGCAGCAGCAGGCCCCAGCAGGCCCCAGCAGGCCCCAGCAGGCCCCAGCAGGCCCCAGCAGGCCCCAGCAGGCCCCAGCAGGTCAACTAGCTCCAGGGCCATTAGGTCCAGGCCCTGCCAAAGCCCCGGATGCAGACGACACCCCACTGAGGAAACACTGGAATCTAAAATAGACGTGTTGAAAATAACAGGTAAAACTAAGAATTAAAGAATAAAATAACTACTAAAAGATGGAGAATAGTAAAATAGTAAGTAAATAGTAAAATAAATGGTAAAATAGATAGTAAAATAAATACTAAAATAGTGAAGTAATAATATAGTATACAAAATAATAAAATAAATAAATAAATAAAAGCAAGACCAGGGAATAAATAATATAAATCAAGGTATTAAGATAAAATAAAAGCATTACGTAAAAGCCAGTTTAAAAAGGTGAGTCTTGAGCCTCTGCTCATTCAATGCTTTTTATTTGTATTATTTTCTACATTGTAGATGAATACTGAAGATTATTATTTTTTTATTTACAACATAATTCCATATGTATTCTTTTGTAGTTTTGATGACTTCAGTGTTAATCTACAAGGTATAAAATTATTTAATAAAACGGGGTGTCCAAACTTTTGAGTGCTAGTGTATATGGGAGCCATAACAAGTAATGTTGGACATGGTTTCACATGAGAAAGCTTGTGCAGATTGTAAAAATCAAAATCTTATTGAATAAGATAGATGGTGCAATCAAGGAACTGTGAGATTGTGCCTATAAAAAGCAAAACCCCAAATCTTTTGGCCACTATTCCCTTCTATGTTTTCTTCTTGTACAATGATATATCATTCCCAGAGCTCCTGCCATCATTGGAACGCATCCATTCATGACCACTTGTGTGTGCACGTTTCCCCCTTGGACCTCAAAACTGTGTAGAGAACAATGTGAAACTATGTGTTAACTGACCCAACCTTTATGTCAAGAATCATCACCGGTGATGATAGTTCAGGTCTATGAGAGACCAAGACTGAATAGCAGCCTTCAGTGAAAGAGCCTGTAGTCTCCAAGACTGAAGATGACACTCCATATCAGCAGTGCAACCAAGACACGCTCATTTTGTTCGACATTTGGGGTTGTGCACCATGAATTCATCTCCCAGGGTTGGACTGTCAGTGGTGATTTCTACTACTGAGGTGTCTAATGGAGAACATTTGCCGTGGAAAACCTGAATTATGACACAATTTCTTGCTCAAAATGATATTCGGATAAAAGAGTTGCCCTGTTGGCATAGTGGAGGAGAACCCGCACATGTTGCAGATAGTGCTCTACATGCCTATGGAATAGGACGGTCTTCCGAGACGCATTCCAAATGTGGCAGAAGCACTGGGAGCAGAGTATTGCTGCGCAAGAAGACATCAAATTAAAATCAATGATGGTTTTTGCCTTTTGGAAGTATGGTCATAGAACCTCTCAATCACATGATGTTTAATTGCACACCAGTGAAATGTTATGCAAATTATACATAGATATGCTGCCATTATTAAGTAATTCAACCACTATGGTAGATATTAAACACTTTTTCATGCTGTGCAAAATGTAAAAACTTCTTCAAGACCTTTTTTTGCCCTGTATTCTAATTATGAACAATCACTTCGGTTTCTTGTAAATGCCTTTAATACCTCAGTAGTTTTGTACGGAATTGCTCCCATTCTCGCTATCCGGCTGAGAGAGGCACAGCCGGCCTGACAGTAACTCTTACAGTTTAACGCTCACATTTGGCTGTTTACAAAGTCTAATAAGCGTGTCCCTGTGGCAGGCCATGCAGCTGCAGAGGAGGAGATTGCATTTTAGCTCCATTGTGAGGCTTGTGGTCCCCTCATCAGATCTGACAGGCAGTATGACAAGTCCTATCTGCCAGCTAGCTGATAAGTGCAGCTCGAGCTGTGCTTAGGTCTGCCTCAATCCAATCATATGACAGTCTCAGTGAATGGCGTTCGCTCCCTGCAACCCAGGCAGGACTATCCTGGCTCAGTCGCTAATACTGTAACATTTTAAGCCATGGGTGGAAAGCTAGCCACGCACAATTATAGTGTACTGGGTTAGATGTGCTGCATCAGCTCAAGTTGTGCTGAAGTTGATTTGTGCTAGTGTTTGCTTCATCTAATTATCGGCAACACAATGCATAAAGCACTGAAGGAGGGTTTCGTCTCCTGCAATCAGTATGTTTTCTGTTTGATTTGTTTTTTGATATTATTTTCATATGGAAAATAGTTACATTTTCTACTGAAATTGACAGATGATTGTGTCATTGCAATCACATTTACACATAGTCAACAAGAGTCCTGTGAAGGAGAACATTACAGGTGAAATTTCGTACAAATGTCCGTTGTTTAGAAGGGAAAAGAACACTACTCACAATATCCAGATGCCACGGAGCTACCTCGACTGAACTGCAGTTTTCAAACTGACTCTGATCCAATAGTAACTTCAAAGTGACTGCAGTTTTTCAGCACTTGTAAAGAGCTAATCCAACCCATCACTAGGACTCCTTCATGTTAGACAGTTACACAAATCCAATTGTTGCCAGCATACAAAAGTTTACTTTGAGCACTGATAGAGTTAAAGTGTGGTTTCAAGGTAAGGACACTTTTATTGTGTTGTGTAGAAGAAAAACGCCTGGGATTGAGGGAGCTGCAACAACATCAAACACTTAAAAGCACGCTAAATAAGAACACACATTTATAAGCTAGCCTGCATGAAACTTCACTTTGTTTTAAAGAAAAGAAAATACTACAAACAGTTATAAGGCAAAACATCTCAAACAATACACAAATTAAGAAACTATTTTGAACAAACAATTGAATGCCGCTTGTAATATTTAATTAAATATGTCCGTTCTTTTTACTCAGTGGAATCAGTGACTGTTGTTCCAACACAGAGCATCTATACCAGCATTGACATCATTAAATGGTGTGCGATGGAGTGGAATCAAAAGTCAAATATCTGCGACGCATACAGTTACAGGGGCTGTTGATGCTACTTGAGGAAGTTGGCAGATGTTTTTGGGGACATGACTGCATTGTCAGCCATGTCCATCCAGAGCATCATATGGCAGATTGCTTGTTAAACCATACTGTCTGAAATGATTTGTTAGACAACAAGTGGTGGAGTTGTGGGCATTCAAGTGCCTGGCTTCGGCCCTAACTGACTGCCAGCATCCAGCACGCCAACAGCCCGTTCTAGTGTTTCTCTTGTCATCTGTGCCATTGTGTCATTTGAATAAAGCCGCATTTAAAGTGGCCTTTTACAGTCACAGGTCAAAGGAGTGTCTGTGTACTCGTCACACTGTGTGATCTTTGTCCTTTAAAGCACTCGGTGGTTGAGAATTTGTCACCAGCTGGACAGCTTAAGACTGCTTTTTGTGCACAATTGACTGGATTTAATTCTATTTTTACAAAGACAATAGAAAAATGATTTTGAACTTTTTTTGTAAGTCAGAAGAGAAGACAGTTTGCATGATGCCTTCATGTTTTGGTTCTCAGCGTAAATCACAAGCAAACTATTATTTATCACATACATAGTATGACAATGAATAGCAGTTACCTTCCTTTTAATAGGAGACATTGATAGCTTGTTGCTAACAACTCTTTCTAGCTAAGTTTTTGTCAGGCAAGTTCACTATAAACGTAAGATAAGTATTTTTAAGAAAAGACCTGTCTGATGTCATGACCATGTACAGAGACAGTACTTTGGTCTAATGTGGACTGATGAGTAAGTTACACTTTTGACACCAGTTCACATACTTGTTTGCTGGTATTGTGGAGGTAATCTGTGTGTAGCTTTACAGTAGCAATGTTATCTAATAATATCCCTATCAGATGATAAAGTTGGGACTTACACAATCATTACCAGGGCTAGAAATCCAATGCTTCAAAGCATCAGATTCTCGTTTCAACTCAGATTATTAGAACTGAGAACAACAGTCACTGCGCTTCTAGTTAACTGATGAGAGACACAAAAAAGATCTTTTACTATTTTTAGATCTGCTAAAAATATCACTATTTTGCAAACGTTTGCTGTTATTTTCACAGTTATTGGTTAAGATTTAAATGTTACATCATTCCACTGTTTTTTAAAACATATTTCTTTCCGACACTATTGCTGCCAGAATTCAACATTTTTTAAAATATACTTTTAAAGTGTATATAGATTGAACAGAAAGAGTAACCTTACATATACTAGCAGAGCTTCTGTAAAGCTTACTGTTCTTTCAGAAAGTGCTGAATTAGTTCCCATTTTTGGTAGCCTGTTGGATGAATTTTTTCTGGATAATTTTTTCTAAATCAATTACAATTCTGTCATTAATGGCATTACAGATTACGTATCGAAAACTTTACTACATACAACATCACATATTTGTCCAGTTCATTTGCATTTGCAGTTTAATTGAAGGCAAACATGAGCTGCTTCTTTGTGTCCATATTGGTCATCTCTCTAATCTTTGATATAGTCTCTGACGTGAGGTTTTATTAAATTTAGGATATCTTTTCATTTTCTGAGGTATGCTTGGGTAAAATCAGGTTGAAATATAATCAGCAGCTGATTTAAGACAATATTTACAACTGCAACCGGAAGAAAATATGTAATTTCTTGGTGAGGATGCATCCGTTCAGTTCCTCTGTTGGTTTCACAACATAATAGTCTTATTTACATACTGGTTAACTGGAGGTAAAGACTTGCTGATAAGTAGGGGGCAGTTAAATGACATTATAATCAGAAGTAACAAGATGAGACTTCTGCTAATTGCTTATCTTGTAAAAGTTGGTGGCATTCTAGTTTGGTGGAATATAAAGGACACGCAGACACAGCATGTTGATGTTGGTAAATTCCTTTGATGGAATTCCAAATTGGAGTTGTATGCTGTCTCTGATTTCAAACTTTCTGCACAAATTGTCTTTAGAGTAAACACATAGTTAAATCATTTGCTTTTCCAGGATTACCATCTGGACTGCAGAGCACAGGAGTGTCGTGCAAATCAGTGTGCAACCATGCTTCTGTATGAGACCAGCATGCCAAACGTGTAAGATCATGATGTTCATGGCTTTCCGATCTGTGTGTGCACTTTATGTAGCCCTTCATCGGGAAAGTGATCATATTTGGTAATTTCCGCACACATTAATTATGTCATTGCTCCTGTCTCTCAGAGAGGTCGAAAGGCATGTGGTATTTAGCCAGCCAATCAGCAAAGATCAAGATCACTCTCAATTACACCACACTACATGGTGGTATTTGACCAATCAGCAGAGGCCTGGAATGTTTAAAACTTTCTCTTTTCTCCAAATTTGGAAAAGATGGACTTGTGACTTAGTCTTCCTCCATATTTGTGGTTGAAACGTCAAAACTAACTACGGTTAGTTGACAAAACTCATCCATTTTACAACTGAGTAGTTGTGCTATGTGATGGTATATACATGCTTTGGGATATTTTTTATACCACTAATGGACAAGAAACCATATGTGGTAACTTCACTGACCTTGAATTTCAACATGAAAATTAAACATTTTGAAAAATGTCACAAAAGTAAAAACAAAGAAAAAAAAAGAAAAAAGTCTTACGTCCTTCAACGATACTCTATGGATGAAATTTAGAATTTCAAAGTATTTTAATGAATGCTATTTAGCAGCCTTCCCTGCAGCTTTAGTAACAGTAGTGACCAAAAGATGTAAAGACAAAAAAACATCAAATGGAATCAGCACAAACAATGTACAACAAGAGCTCCTTACCAAGATCCTGTGAGAATTTTGATAGTTTGGTTGTATTTTGAAGTTATATTATTATTATTATTATTATTATTATTATTATTATTATTGTTGTTGTTGTTGTTGTTGTTGTCGTTGTTATAAATCTCAATGAAAGCATGCATCGGCTATACTCTCTGAGCTCAGTTTGTGTCTTCATAAGTACGGTGGCATCCTGGCCCAGTAATCCTTAGTCAGTCATGCCGACAATAGGGCTTTATGGAGAACCGAGCCAAGTCCAATTAACAAGGCCTGTTACCATCTTCTGTTGAAAGGAGCCACATACTGGGCTTTCATTTGGGAATATAACAGCAGAGATGTAATGTGCACTGACAAATGGTGTTTTCGACTTCCCCTCTGTTTTGGAGAGAAAGGGAGGTGAAAGAAAAGAGAACTGGCAGATTCTACTGTCGTGTTAGTGCTCACATTTCGATAGCTCCCTCCAAATCTCCTCCCCACGCATTGCGGTTAGATGCGCTGTACTAATGTTGAGGAGTTTTATCTAAATTCAAAACTGTTGGAAAATCAGGACACTTTCACGGCGTCTTCATGTGCGGAACCTGAGAAACTATAGGAAAAATGAAACGAGTAAAAACAACGTGGAACAAGCTGAGAACGTGGAAAGTTAAGTCTGTCAAAGACACAGTGTATAGTCAGAGTTTGAGGTCCTCTGACCAGCTGTTTCTGGAATTTTAAACTGCTTCATGGTCATTATTTATGAATGGTGTTTGATGGATCTGCAGACATGCGATCTCAGGAACTGTAATTTTCTTTCATCCATAATTTCGTACATAACATTTTAAAGACTTCTTATCCATGTCGGCTTACAAGTTAGGCATGATCCTTGGGTGACAACTCAGTAAACTACATCTGAAGGCAATGTGATACTAATTGATTTTTTAAAAATTCTACCATACAGAACTTTTTCCATAAACGTATCAGCAGACAGAGCAGCAGATAGAGCTTCAGAATTTCAATTTTAATCATCATAATAATAACAGCTTGTTACTTAATAATGTATAAATTGTTTTTTCACAACTGCTACACTATCAACATTATAATTAATAAGATACAAATCCTTCATATCAACAAATAAATCATGTAAATCCGAATACATGTTGACTTGTTTGTGCTGAGTTCATAACTCATGGTGTGTTGATGACGATATTTGAGACGTCAAGAACTCATTTGTTTTGTGTCATTTGTCTTTTTTTTCTTCAAAACATTTCTTGTCATCCTCGGATCCTTAAACCTCTATCAAATTTGTACAGTATACTGTTACACTATCTAGTTAAACAGCACATGGAAGATCAGCAGACCCTTGAGGTTGTATGCACTGAAAAATAGCATTTATACAAGGAGCCCAAGATTGCATTTTCCCCTTTTGTGTAAGCTTATGGTCAGTTGGAAAATTGCAACAGTGAAGGCAGTGGGTTTGTGCTCTGTGTGGTTTGGCAGCCAGTCATTCATATGCCTCTTCAGAGTTTAGCAGTTTAACACCAAGCCTGTTAAAATGCCCCAGCAGCTGTCAGTCTGGCTGCTATCCTGGCCTTGTTAGAACCTCGACAGTGAGAGGGGAGGATTGCAGCCTCTGATACATAACATACCCCCCTCCTCCTTATACTGACAAGCAGACAGTATGCGATGCATTGCGGTTAAAATACCAACACTCTAATGAGAGGCAAGCTAGCATGTGCATAGCTGTGAAGGCAGATTTATCAAACAAGTGAAGCAGTCAATCGGTCAAAGGGTTAAGTGTGGATAAATGAAGTAGGCCAAAGAGAGATTACTTAGCATTCATGTCAGGGAGGCTGAAACACAGGAGACTTGGACTCTCAGCTTCCAGTGGGAGCTAGCTGCAGGCTCTCAGAAAAAAAGTGGAGCCTATGGAGCCCTTCCAGGTCAAAATGCCATGTGGATCAATCGAAGGCACACAGTCCATGTCCCCCCTGGCAGGTCCACAGGTGGTACAAACTAGAAAACACTGTCTGGGAGGCAGAATTGTAGAGCTGAGGACTCCCTACAAATTCGCTTTAATCCTTGGCCTGGTCAGGCTAACAGCAGTGTCTGTGCTTGAAGGGCAGGGTGGACACTCTTCTCACAGGGGTCAAGCTTCCTGCTGCCTGCCCTCAGAGCGTCCACATGAAAAAGCCCCTTTGCAGAAGCGGCGAGGATTTCCCACATTCATTTCCTCTTCGCAGCTGGGAACTGACGTGTCGGTGAAACTTACTTCTAAGCGGAGTGAAAATACCTAAAGCACTACTCCCCCCCCCCCCCCATTAACAACATCTTTCATTATGCAGGCCATTTCCTCGATGTTATTGCTGTGCAAAGTGCAACTGATTTCCTTGTGTTTTTTCAAGTACAAACATTTAAATGTAGGGGCAGAGATCTAATGCAGAGATGGAAGCTTTTTCATTGCACTGTTGTAGATGGTAATCAGTTTGGATTCCTTTGTTTTATTAAAACCCCTTCCGCTGTGCTATTTTGAACCAGGACTTGTTGGACACTTCAAGACCGTACACATAATTTGCATTTAATCACCAAGGAGTAGTGTGTGCGTCAACTTGGAGGAGTATTAATGCAGACCTAAGAAACAAAAATCCATCAGTTATGTTAGACTTGTGCTTTACGATCACGGAAATAGGTCATTCTTTGATAAAATATTAAACATAAACACGATAACTGGCCACACATATACCGTTTGTAAAATGAGCATAAAACAAGCACCAAAGCATCGGACGTCTCACCCAATACTTTCATTTTAGCATTTTTATGTGTTTTCAAAAAAGTACACAAGAAAAGTTTATGTGCCTGTTAAATAATCCCTAATCATCAAATATAAATGGTCATCCAGAAAAAGCTTTACTGCATTTCAAACTTGTTAGCCAAGGCCTGACCAAAGTCATGCTCTGTTTTCTTTTCTGGTTTGGATCTCAGATACTCAAGAGCTCACCTAAGTGTTGCTAAATAATTAAAATGAGAAGTAAAAAGTGGAGAACAAATTCCTGGCCAGCAGAACATAAATTTTACAGTCCTGGGTGTATTTTGCTTTACAGGTAAGAGAGTTCGTACTTGGTGCTGTGCAGTGTTTGGTACTGAATGCTTTATAGTAAATGGAGCGGAAAGCTGACAAAGAGAGTCGGCACTGACACAATTCTAATTGGTATTTAGAGACAGTTCCTATTTCTCTCTGCACACCAGTACCTTCTTTCAATCCTCCCCTCAACTCTATGCAGTGATTAACTAAAAGCAATCAGATCCTCCTCAGTGCTGAGACATGTCAGCCAGATCAATAAAAATGATAAACTCTTAATGAACGCCACTCTTCATCCCCTATAATTCCACCACTCCTGCCAGTGTGAAAGCCTCTGTGCACAATAATGCCATTTAATATTTATTTACACCCGGTGAAAATCAATAAATAGATTTTAAATAGAACTGGAAGACACCCGTTTGCCCTTTATCGCTCTTTTTAATGAAGGCTTTAGTCCCTTTGGAGATGGGAGGGAAATTTGTAAATGAAATGAAATGCACTTCAAGCATTTTGGGGTGGAAAGAGAGGGGATGGAAGGAGGGTGTGTGTGTGTGTGTGTGTGTGTGTGTGTGTGTGTGTGTGTGTGTGTGTGTGTGTGTGTGTGTGTGTGTGTGTGTGTGTGTGTGTGTGTGTGTGTGTGTGTGTGTGTGCGTGTGTGTGTGTGCGCGCGTGCACGCGTACGAGTGAACACGTGCGTGCAGCTTTAGCTGACACTGTTTGCGGCTACACAGAGAAGGAGAGAAAGTCTGAATCAGGGCTTTCAGTAATCAGTGTCACATTGTCAGGGAGGCTGCCTTTGACTAATGAGAGGTGCTGACAGCCTGGCTGCATACTCCCTTGGCTCTGCTGAGTGGGACAGATCTGTTTCAGGGCCTTTGTCAGGTTCATTCTTCCTCCGTTCCCCCCTCTCTCTCTCCCTTTGCCTTCCTCTATTTCCTTCTTTTTCTCTCTCTGAGTGTCAGGGAGAGCAATGACCAGTGGTCAGCCCCAAGGACACCTCCTGGCATTCCACATGGTGACAAATTGACCATGGGGGACAAGGTGCCTCAAAATTGCCTCGGAGATGAAGAGGTTTTGAATGTTCCATTCTCCCCCTAGGAATGGAAACTGCAGGTCTTGTCGGAATGGCAAAGACAAGGAAGTAGAGGGGGAATGTCACCATTTCAGAGGATAAGCAAAATAGGAAGGGAAATATGGCCAGGGTCAATATCAGCAGTGAGTCTGAGATTGATAGAAAAGGAAAAAGTCTGTATTGAACACTTGAAGTGACATAGTCACCTATTCAGCATGTTGTGTATCAAAGGCCAATAGATGAATCCTTTAATGATACTGTGTGTAGCTCAGCTAAAATGTGCAGATGACCTCTGCGGGGTATAGATTATCCTTTAAAGTCACCAACTGCCCGTGTGGGTGCAACTTAGGCATTTCCTTAACAGTGATATTTTCTGAGAATCCCAGGTATTCCTGATTTAAATGTAAAGAGTAAATCTGACCTCGGCCACAAAATATACCTGAAGACAACAAAATGCCACCCTGTGAGAGGTATTTTCTCTCCTTCGGTCCTGGAACACTCATGGGTTTCAAATCTGTGAGTGTACGATAACAGCAAGATTGAACAGTGTCTCAAAAGAGATTCAATATTAGAGGGTCAAGTCAGATCAATACTGCAGTATTAACTGATCATTCTTGTTTAAAGTCAAGTGGAACCCATCTAGGTGTTCTTGAGGCACATGGAATCGATGCAAATAAAGTTAGAGTGACTTAAACATTCCTGGATTCCCCACTCGGAGATGTCACTCACGGAGATGATTTGTTGCTGTATCATGTGATTCACCTTTGAGAGTATATTACTGGCTGCAAGGTCTTTCTCTTTTGCAAAATGCATTTAACATCCACAGCACTGTTGTCAAGTCGGCTCTCAGCGGTGGTCTGACACAAACACTTTTGTTTGTATGTGTGTGTCCCTCTGTAAAAAATTCCACTTTAAAGCAGACTTGACACCAATCAACACCAATCAAAATTCCAAGGCGAAGAAAACAACACACACAGGTGCACTGTCAAGCGGCGTGTGTTCGCATTGTGGGAGGCTTTTCTCACTTGAGTCGTCTTCGCTGGCTGTCTCCATTCAGGCCTACCTCTGAGCTAATCAGGCCGTCTCAGTTCCTTAGATGCCCCCACTCCCACCCCCCAGGGACGGCACAGCCACCAGCACACTTAATTGGTTCATTTGTTCCGTCATGTTTTGCTGGGCAGAGACAGAATGAGAGGAAATGCTGCAGTGGAACCATTGTCTCCATGCTCGTCTCCAAGGATAAGGGAAAGTGACACATGAATGCTCTCCCAGATAGATAAATAGAAGAATGGAAGCAAGATAAAGTGTCTCTAATGAAAGGATGAAGGCGATTCATTTTCTGACTACAGAGCGAAGGTCCTGTTTCATTTAATGTATGTTCATCGACTTAGATAAGCTTAGCATATAGCATCAAACAGTGGGAGAGATGCTGTCACTTTGTCTTTTATCATCTTTTCTTTTCCCCACACATGAACATATAAATATAGATGCAGACATACATCCTTTACATCCGTAAGTCCAAAGTACTACCTGCAACTACAGCTCAATTTAATTAAAAATAAAAAAAGAATCTATAGATTTTGCTGTAACACCTACACAATATCTGATTTTTTTAGTTCTGTCGCATTTTTATTGTTACAAATACTAGAGGAAGTGGTGGTTCTACATACTAAAGGTATTTTTCCTCTTGCATTTAAAAGCAGTTTCTATGCTTCCATATAATCGGTTTGGTGTAAACACAACCTGCAGTTCAGCTGAAAAGCCTGGGTTTATGTTTGACAAATGTACACCGATCAGCCACAACATTACGAACACTGACAGGTGAAGTGAACAACATCGGTCACCTTGTTATAATGCAATGTTCTGCTGGGAAACCTTGAGTCCTGACATTCATGTGGATGTTTGACATGTACCACCCACCTAAACATCGCATGTCAAGCAACCCCACAACCCCACACCCACCCATGGCAACAGCAGTCCTTGATGCCAGTTGCCACCCTCAGCGGGACGATGCACCTGTTCTGAGTGTGTTCGTTTTTGAGATAGAAGACCAGCAGCTTCTTTCAGTTAAAGTTTTTTTCTGCGATGTAAAATTAAGCCTGATAGCAAAGACTGTTACCGTTCAGAGGACCACAGTCAACAAAGTGTTAATCTGTGGGCGTCTTCCCAGGAATGGATGGAGTTCACAGTATACAGAGTATTTAATGAAATGTGCTACGGTCTCATTGGTCAAAAACTGATGGAGATGAGCCATGGTTTAGATGAAACCCTCTCCTCGTTGGCGCACAGGCATGTCCTCAGCCTCTTGGCACATGATTCCTCCAATCAATCGATGTCGTGTACTGTAGAAGAGACCCTCCCTAGACAATTTGCATGTCTCTTTCTTAATTTTTCCCTTCACCAGTCACTGCTGACTTCCGCCACAGTCATACAACAGTATCACAGCTTCTACTTTACACACCAACTCCAGACACGTTTATTTTATCAGTTCTTAGACACTACAGCTTTTGTTATCTCAAGACGTTCTCATGGCTTGAAGTGCGGAGTGGCCTTAAAGCTGCTGTCCGGAGTTTGAATTGCAGCGTCTCCCAGAACACTGTTGGTCCCACCCTCCCTCCCTCTGATTTCGCCCCTTTATTTGTGCACGCGCACAGTACATGAGAGTGGTGCCCGGAGTGCTGCAGCATCTCGCCTGTTTTGCTGTTTTCCCCTCTTCTACATTTAGTACATTTAGTAAATAATAAAGGAATCACGTTAGAATGCTGTATTGAGTCTAACTTGTCCTAATACCAAAATAACATGAATCTGCTAGGACGAACGAGTAAAGTTTCAATATGTGATTACACTCGTGATTCCCTCTCGATGACGTTGTTTATCAGACTTAGTGCATTTACGCGTGTATATGTGTTACATTGTTTATTTATTTCTATCTAGAGTTCAGAATTGCATGACTGACAAAGAGTATGTCCCAGACGCCCCAACATCTTCCTCCAGAGGTCGGGCATCTAAACGAAGCCGTCAGGCGGGCTATGGAGGGCCGTGGTCGGGGAGCGAGGCGAGCACCCCGACCACGGCATCTAAACGAAGCCGTCAGCCGGGCTATGGAGGGCCGTGGTCGGGGAGCGACGCGAGCACCCCGAGCCAAAAAACGTCCTGCAGTCTCTTGGCCTGACAAGCCGTGGGATTGGTAACTTTTCTGGAAGTTGCTGAGTTGCTGAGTTGCTTTCCTCCACAAGCAAAACAAATGTGCGTGCGGTTGCGTAGTGCGTAGCTCGCCCACCTCTGCATGGGCTTGCTTGCTGTGCGCGTAACCGTTGATTGACAGCATGACAAAGCTGAAGCTCGAACTTGATTGGTCGGCAGCAACCGGCGCTTTTTGGAATAACATGGGGGTCTATGAGAGGAAGGCGGAGCTCAGGAATAAATTTTCATATCGCGTTATTCTAACTTTATATTATAGTATCGAACTAGACTAACACATTTAAGCTTTGTTAAAAAATGATACATAGATTGAAAACAAACGGAAACTCCGGACAGCAGCTTTGAGCGCCACCAAGTAAGTGTGTGTGTGCATGTATGCATGTGTGTCATCAATGTATGTTGGCGTGTCGTGAGTGTACGCAGCTGCGTTTCCTTCTATCTGATATGGTTCAGTCTTCTGTTATTCTGGGACTGGGATAGATGCCTGCATCATTTTCTTCATTCACAGATCAATACAATTGTTTTATTTATTTAACACATTAAAACAATTTGTAAATCAGTATTAAGCCAGCATTATGTATGCTAAAAAAAATAGAAATAGTAATACCTACACACCCCAACAGACCGCAAAAACTGCTCAAGAGTGACCCAGGAAACATGACATAGCAAAGGTGTTCACCAGGGTTCCCCACTCCCCAGATCCAGATCCAGATCTTATTGAACATCTATGTACCAGGACAAACCTGATCTAGGTGGGTCCCACACTGCAACCCACAGACCCACAGAATTCACTGCCACCATCCTGGTGTCACAGGACATCCCCAGAGGTCCTGTGTCCATGCCCCACTGGGTCAGAGGAGTTCTAGTAGCATAAAGGGGACCAACGCAATATTAGTCAGGTGGTCATATTGTTATGCCTAATCAGTGTATATTCAAGTGATACTGATTAAATAAAATGTTTTAGGCTCAGATTTGGCTTCCTGACTGAATGCCACGTCACAGATGAGTAGTTCAAGGTTAGAAAGTTAAAAACCAGAAGATTCTCGATGTTTTCACAGCTTCAGGCTCTGCTAAGTTGTGTAAATTTAGTGATTTTTTAGAAGACAAAATGACTTTCAAACCTGCAGTCTGGTTTTGTGGTACAGAAAGCTAATCAAACACTGTGAAGGCTACTGTATATAGCAATATTTGATACAGCAGAACCAGAGGTTTTTGCATGCTGGTGAAATTGCGATGCTAATGAAAAGCAAAGTTGTAACTGCTGGGGCTAACCAAACGTAAACAAAAACAATACATATTCACCATTGTTTCAGCTTCAGTGTAGGTGTGACATCATTGTTTACCACACTCTGTCCACACAGATACAAACTGGAGTTGTAAAAAATCTTCACTTTTGAAAGGGTTTCAGAAAAATCTCAGTTTTATGTCTTTAGTTTTTATGATGCCGCTTCCATGTAAATGAGAGGAGCAAATGTAGAGGAAAATATTCTCTTTCAGAAACACACAAATACTAAGTATTAGTGTGGACAAGGCCTGAGGAGTTATGATTAGAATGACATCTACTGTATGTCATTAGAATATACAGTTCAAATAGCTGAATAAATTCAATAAATAAACTGCTGTGGGGATATATTTGACAAAACAAATATTCAACATATGCCTCTAGTTTGTCCTATATTGACCTCTACTACTGTTTACTACACACTTGCACACAAAGAAATGCACAAGCAGATTCAGTTACTTCAATATAACACAGTTGTATAGAGAGCTTAGCTGCCATAGTGCCTCTGCGTGTGCTCCCCAAGCTTATCACTTCCATCTGATGAATGGCGTAGATTGGATTGGGAGGCAGGCATGGGGAGAGGAAGGGGCAGACAGAAAGTAGCAAAAGGGGAGGGAGACCAACCAAGGCACCATGCAGCTTAATTCTCCCATGCCTGCTCCTAAGATTATCTGCCATGATTTTCCAACATAAAATAAAGATAGATAAATAAAACCCAGAACCGTACTGAATGAATAACAATGAAAAACCATAAAGGCTTCTGGGCGTCTCCAAGTAATTTATTCACCATTTGCCGGAATACCTGGAGCGAGAACAATTCAGTGGAATTGAAGGATGAAAAAGAAATAGAATATTACGTTGTAGTTGATGGGTATAAAATTACATCTACCATTAACTCTAAGCATAATACTACCATGATAATCAAATGATGCCTCATCAATATTGATGATTATGTGGTAGAAAGAAAAACAATGGTACCTGATTAGTGATAGTGGGGTGCGATATTGAGGGGCACGTATTAGCCTAATACTGAAACTCAAACTGGGAGTTTTGCTTGAAATTACATCAGATCTCTCAGGATGTGCGCTTAACAAACTGATACAGTGGGATGCCACCTGCTCACATCTGCACTCCAATCTTCGCGTTACATGAAGCCAGGCATATGTATTGACGGTAATCATGGGGCCACACACACAATGTCAATGAGTCTATCCTATGAAGGGAGTGCTACTCAAAGGTTTAGGTTTTTTCAGCAATCCACAGTCCTCTGGTGTAAAACGTTCTATTTTACTTCTCATTCAGTCCACAGAAATCAGACAGATAGGCCTTAGTCGAGATTACCTCTGGATCAACCTGTCACCCCACTCAGTTCTGCTGCTGTTTCTTGATTTCTAATACTAACCCGGTTCATTTAGGGAGAGCCACAGCATCAAATTCCAAATAAGAGGAAAAAATAAAGGGAGACGTTTGGAGAAAAAAACAACTGAGTGAAGAAGCCACTTCACCTCCTTTATCTTCTCACATGTCTTTTCTTGTCCTATGTGCACAAAACTGAATCCAATCCTAAAGATTAGTACTGTCAGTGAAGAGATGACACACTCTGCACAGCACAGGGCTGCAGAGCATGGTGATAGCTAACACACTCACACAGTGACAGATGGATCAGTACTAACCAGCAGACACCATTAAACTGAACCTTGTGGTGTTGAGTGGAGTAGCTAGTGCAGTGAACAGGACAACTCCACCACTACTCATAGAGGAAAGCGCTGTCAGCCACCTCTTTAATGACCACTTACAGCAGAGGGATGGGCTGAGTCCAGCTCACACTCTCCCACCTCCAGCAGGACTTACATGAAGATAGAGCCAGTCTTGGCTTGTTGCCCCGCTGTCACAATCTCTGAGTCCATTTTGAAAGTGCTACGTCGATGCAGAAGGATGGTGATGATGGTGGGCTGGTACTGCTGTCTGGAGGCTGGGCAGGGTCTGGAGTGGTGCTGAGTTATACTCTGGAGGAGCTGTGGTTAATGGAGGCAGGTCGCCTGGACATCTGTTTCAAGCGAGCAGAAGCGACAGGGAGAGAGATTTGTAGGAAGCAAAGGGTTTTCAAATGCTTTCTTGTATATCAGTGGTTACCGTACAGTAGCCTGCACACATGCACACATGGATCTCTTGCTCGCACATCCTTTTACAAACCACTTTGGAATACAAACTACCTCATGCAAATCAGGGCCACCGAGCGCAGAGCCACACATTCTGCAGCCTCCCACCTTTGGCATCTAGCAACCAATCTGCGTCATGCTGACAGACCATATCTTTCTCTGTGCCCTCACTAAAAGTAGGAGAATGTCACAGAGCTCACATTACTCTCACAAAGATGGATGCTGCTGCAGCAACATCGCAGGGGTTGCAGCTCAATGACATTTCTAACCTTTTACACCAAGCCAGGCCTGCAGCTAGTCGACACAGTGCTTATCTTAGCAAATACTGTAGAGCTGATAACTAGGGCCCTCATAACCTATTTGTACACATTTACCCCAAGGACTGTTCAATCTGTCAGAAACACTCTAGATTTATGGACTGCAGCCACTGCACAAAGTGTTTTGTTTTATGTTTGCATGATGTGGCAGAAACTGTAGTGCTAGTGGATATTTCTTATTTGGCAGGGCGCCAGTCTGCTATAATGTAGACTGATGCTTTTTTGTTTGCTTGTTAGTAGAATATACACTTGTCTTGTTTCACATGCAGAGGGATGAAAAGAGAGTCATAAAAATAAAAAAAATATATAAAAGGATTTCCAGTGCAAGAGAGTCGGTGCCATAATCCATACTGACCCATCTAGTGACTTGGCCCATGAGGAAGTGTTGTTACATTGACACTGACAGATTTGTTCTTTTGTGTCTTTGTGACACACACACACATACACACACACACATCTATATATAGTCTGATACAGTTAGAGACCCTGATGTCTGGAAAACCCAGCCAAGAGGGAGATAAAACAGTAAAGTCTCCCTGGAATATAATATTTGATTGATCTACAACAGCAGTTTGAGACTTAGATCAAAATAAAAGTACAATATATATATTTCCTTCTATAGCGGCAATTGACATCTATATCAGATTCATCCAAGACGTGGGAACAGCAGAATGAGAATATGCTTATCTAATGTGGAATGGAGAGCACATAATGTGGTATCACAGTTTCTAAAGTCACTATTTTGGGTACATGGAGTCAGATAGGGAATATCTGTGATTATGCAGTTCTGCCAAACTGACTAAATGGAGAAGTGATATATTTGAACTTTTCATCCACTTTAAAGTCTATCAAGTTGGAAACTGCAGAACTGTGTGTGAAAATAAGGAGCTATATTCTTGAGGAAATTTATCACATTTAGAAGTTGTCCCACTACTTATTTTGTTTTCCCTGACGTGACAAAGACAGAAGAGGATAAGAGGACTCCCATCTGTGTATGATAAGGAAGCTGAATGCAAAGAAAAGCTGGTTTATTGACTTATTATGCTTTGTTGAGCAGCTATCCTGCTCTGGACATGGAGGAGGAACACCAGGTGCTGGCTTAGACGAGTGTTATCACTAGATTGAGCCAGCACAGGGAAGACAGGGTGTTGGCCTGATCCTTCCCCTGCCTCACAACCCTATCTCTGGGCAAAGCCACACAGACTTGGCCTTTAGCTGGAGGCCACAGGGTGCAGAGCCTGCAGGGGTAGATCCTTTTTAAAAGGAAAAGCTATCGTCTGATGGAAAATTCCTTCACAAAGTCGCATTCCCCCGAGAAAGATAATGCTTTGCGGCTCTTAACCCATGGCGTTGCTGATAAATCTCATATCTAATGACAAACAACAGGGGATAGGCATAAGATGGAGGCAGTGAATCAGTGAACTGGCACACTAGAGGCAACTCAGGTCATGATGTTAAACCAGCTGAAGTCATTAACAACCCACCACCTTTTCTGATAAAGACAGATTCCTTTCATTCCTCTACATGGCTGTGATGGATTGTAAGATATCAGACCTTGCATTTTTGTAGACAGGTAAAAAATAAAAATAATAATAAAACCCTCTGCTGAACAAGTCCTTGGAGTGCGAATTTTGCTACACATCCACAAAAGTTCACTCAGGGTCTACACAAATGAGACTGTCTCTGGGGAAGGTGATTGGCTGGAGATTGCAGTGGCAAGGGTTCCCACTGAGGGACGAATGTACAATGGGGCCCTGAGGGGCCTGTTGAAGAAGGGCGTTTAGCCTCCAAGTGGCCCCCTGTGGTAACTCTATCTCAAGGGTGGTGGGGGGCCCTCAGCTGGGGCTAAGTGGAGGTGTGTAAGTCAGTGTTCCTCCCCTCCGGCTGTACCACCTCCCAGAGCTGGGAAATAGAATTGGTGACTGATGGTTTGGTTCTTTTCCTGCTTCTCCACTTTGCAGGGTGGGAGTACTTTGTGTTGCACGTTTGAGATAACCTTGAAGAGCTATGCGGCAGATAAAAGTGGCACCTAGGTGAGAAATGTATCACTCTGTGGGGAGACCTTTATAATCTTTATAAAAACCTACATGTACAGTAGCTACCTTTCAAACATAGTCTGTCACAATTTTTAGGGCAAAAGAATTATCATCATTTATTTGGCACAAATATACAGTGAGCCAGGCTGTTTTCAGTCTTTTTTCATGTTGACAGTCTCGTTTCATTGCTACTGCCCATAATAATGACTCAGGTTCTGCTCATCTACCTCAGGAACCCTGCTAGGATGAAAGGCCTTTTTTCTTTTCAGTTTTTTTTTCTTTGAATGACCTGCTTCATCATTTTAATCACATATTACTGTCACCATACTGTATATATCCTGCGGGACTAGACTAGTGGATTTTGAAAATGTTTATACCAAGTAGGCATTGTTACAGTCATTTTTACCTTACCATATAAGACAGATTTTAGCATTATTATAGTATACCCAGCCAACTGAAAGTAAAGGAAAGACCAAGATGAGCCCAGCAGGGAGTGGAGAGTGGCAATACTGAGGGTCAATTCGTGCTTTCTGCCACCTTGTGCAGACTGATGTGGACTTTGCAAGAAGAGCACACAGTTCAGTCTATACTACACTAGATATGCACCAGTCTGATTCGTAGATGGTCACATTGCCTCACCTATCGAATACAGAAAACACATGGGGCTATGGATGTTTTTGAAAGGCTGTGACTTTGCACTTTTTACTGATTGGACTGCAGCACAGTATCAATGTAATTATTCAGAAGGTGTACTGAACACAGTAGACGGACATTGCACAGGACTTCATGGAATTTGGAACATCTCACTGTGTTCGGGCACAAACAAATCAAAGCACCTTTAAAGTCTGCCAGTCACTACTTGAATTTCAACTTTTTACATTAACAACTTATAAAGACATGGGAGATGGAGAATCTCCTCGCACAGCCTCTTTTTTTGATAAAAAAATTTGGTGTAAGCACCATCTTTTTCTTGGCACGTGTGTCAGGGAGCTTGCAGTGTGGAGAATCTCTGCAGTTACCAGTTTTTGATTTGTGGATCCCGACCCTTGTGGACCCTTGTGGACCTTTGTGGACCCTTGTGGACCCTTGTGGACATACCAAGACTAAAAACATGAATTTGCCTTAACGTCTCTCCAATGGGAGGCTAGACTCACAGGTGGTTGTTGTGGAATAGGTGTGGCTTATAAAATGCTGCGTGAACAGCATCAGTGTCAGCTTTGGCAGTGACAGCAAGTGTCAGCATTGCTTTCATGTCATTGGTGTGAACAGGCATGACCGCAAAACAGCGAGCAAACCATTGATGGATCAAGTATAGCACCTTGATGCATTGACAGGAGTAGTTGCTCGTCAGAAATCTGAACTAGTTTGCAGGCTTTGTTTCCTCTGTGCAATGTCTGTGGCAGGTTAATGGCAGCTATTTTTCCCTTTCGTCAAAGAAACCTTCTGTCTTTGTTCTTTCCCTGCTGCGAATATGCAGTTTTTAAGACTGAAATTATGCTTCAAGTGTGTTTTCTGCATTGACCTTTAATGTTGCTGAGCAACCGAAGTACAGTGTACAATGATGAAAGGTGACAACAACAAAAAAAACGTACTCAAATTAAACAGATCTTGGATTGAATAAGAAAATCATGAATCCATTTTCTGAACTCTCCCACAGAGGACCATAGTCTTGAGTACCAACATACATTTAACTAGAGGTTGGTTAAAATTCTACCACACAAAAGCACAACCCTTTGTACTCACATTCATACCCATAGACTAGGGGTGTGACCAAAACCAGCAATTTGGAGCCAAGTCAATAACAAAATGTTGAAAATGTGACACTTCCTTTTTTCTATGGTATTGAATGTTACACAAAGTTTGGCTCCTGTCATAGCTGTCCTACTGGAAATTGTGATTTCTGTGGGACGGCCATCAAAACTTGTGCGTAAGGATACTTAGTGAGTGAGTCTGTGATGAGTGGCAATAAACGACCAAAACCCAGAATACAAAACAGTATCGTATTTGAAAGGAAAGGATGAGCCACCTTATTTAATCAGCTCAAAGACAGAGGTCTGGATCTGTGGACAGAATTCAAAGTGAGAGACTTTCAGTTGTACAATCCCTGAAATGTTAATGTGGCTGTTTGTGAACTGTGAGAGCTGCATCTGTTATAGCAATGCTCCACACACAGCGTTCACAAAGACAAACTTAGCCTGTTTGGACTAATGTAGCTAAAGCTCATAATGTGAGCTGGGTGCCGCTGATAACGTTAGTAGGTTACCAACATTACTGTTGAGCCTGTCAACATAAAGCAGTATGTGTCCGTGATTGTGTTAGTACACTGTGTGCAGCAGTCTCTGTGTTTTTCCTAATGGTCTTTTCCCAATATCAGCATGAGGAGGATGTTGAGCAGGAGAGACAGGTGCAAAGTAGACCAACGCACACATATAAATATATCTGAGGCTTTTCAGAGGCTCAGGAAATATAACAAAAAAGATCACATGAAAGTCCTCTCAAGGAAAACCGGTAGAACTTTAATAACAGTGTTGTTTGCTTCAAACATTTGAAGGCTACATTCCACAGTTTTTTTGTAACATTAATATTTTTCATCTATTTATTACACCTTAGCTATTTATTATTTGTGATATTATTTTCTTTATATATCAGGTGGTTGAGAACTGCAGTAGAAAAGGTATGCCAACATGAAAAAGGGAATGTTTTTGGTTTTTTTGGGACAATATTGTTTCCAGTAACAGTAATGTCTTTTCTATTCGTTGAAAGCATCATCTCAAGTTTACTCACATAAAAGAGTTGTAGTTGAAATCTGTTAGGATCATTGGTTTATTTTTCACCGTGATATCAACACTGATTACAAGAATCATAGATTTTCAGCGAAATCAGAAAAGACTGCAAAATGTCTTGTGTTTTGTTGTCGCTTTTCTAGACAACTTGCTAAACCAAGCTACTGTTCTCTCTGACAGCGGTAAGCCTTGCTCTTTTACAGATCAATATTGAGTCTAAACTGGATGCTGGATATTATTTTCTGGTGTGACCACAAAATTAGTGGACAGTTTACTGAAGAAAGGTGTGAGTTGTGTAATGATTCACCCCACTGTTGGAGAGGTCGAAGGAGAAATCAGCAGGTGAGGAATGGTGTGATAAGCAGTTTCCCCAAAGGCTATTTTCAGTGGGTACAGACATCCAGGCTAGTGGCGAAGCCTACATAGCCCCCTGAGCGCTCCACCTGTGATCATAATGATTGCATCTCTCATCCTACGCAGCATTGCATTTGCTTCGCAGTAAAAAGGGTTTGACACTGTTGCTAAACTAATGTTTCATCGCCAGGAGAGTGAAAGTTTCTCTAATGCACTCTGACATGGCTATATATGAATATCACGCTTCATCTCCTGCTTACAATAATGTATGTGAGCTCACGAGCATTACAGATTCACAATTTATTTGCGTCACCACAGTGATTCTGGATGCTCTGACACTCCGTATTACTTGTATACCAAGTACGATTTGTGCATGGAAAAGGATCACTCAACTGAAAATAGTAATGACCACGGTGAACGTGCTTAGTAAATCCACACTATTGTGATGTTGCCTGTAGATATGAAAAATGAACTCATTTCTGTTGTACATGAACAAAAATATCAGCTTAATTTATAAAAATATGATGCAACACACTGTACAGTATACTAGACCTGTCTCCAGAATCAGTCTGAACATTTCTGTGAATCTTTCTGAGCACAATGTTTCTGAGTTATTTTGCACACTGTAGTGCGGAGACAGATGAGATCACATACAGAGCTAGCGGTTGATTACATGGATTGATTTCCTGTTTTGACTCTGTTCCCTAATGACATTATGAATCAGACGTAACACACTACAAACAACTAACACTATTTGATAGACAAGAGGGCAAAATTCTGGAAACTGCAACACATTTTCGAGTTGTCAGACGTGTAGATAAATCTTAAGCAGAGTGGGATGAAGATAACAAGGTAAGGCAATAGACTGGCATCATGCCACTTCATCTTTCACTTTCTGTCTTTTTCCAATCTCTCTCTGTCTTTACTGTATCATTCTCTTTCACCCCTCTTATCTCGCCATCTATCTTTTTGTCAGCTTTCGCCCTCTTTTACAATGCCAACACATCTGTTCAGTCCTTTCAACACCTCTGCGGTGCTGTGAGTGATGTTGCCTTAAGCCCCGAAACATCAGAGAAGCCAAAAAGCAGGACAATAAAAGAGAATCTCTCTCTTAGGAGCATTCCAAAGGTTCTTAGCCATTGCCCACAGATAGCTGTTAACATCATTTTTCATTGTTGGAAACATTCCCCTTACAAGGAGAAGTCTAACTTTGTAAAACACATAAGCGATAAACCCCTCCAACTTCGCTTTTCTCAGGTGTTGACTGATTTACAGTAATTCTCTTTATTGTTGTTGTGCTGAGCATAAGACACCATTCTGAATTGGATTACAATGGCAGTGAAGGTTATTTCCAAGTTCAAGAAACTACACTTTTACAATCAGCCTCAATTCACCAGTGTTATAAAACTCGAATGATGGCAAGGATTTGAGGTTATTCTATTGGTGTGCAGGGACCTCTTAACAGCATAATTTAACCTTGTGGGAGAAGACCTTGATCCTCCTCTCCTTCTTCTTCTTTTTTCGACAATGAAAAACGATTAGGCAATGTGACGCCTTTGCCATTTCTTAATGCAAATCTTCCATTCAGCCCAATTAGCCTTTCTTCCAGAGCGCACACTCCTATTCAAGCTGTCAGTCGGAGGGGCATTAGCCTTCACAATCTGTATTTGTGCTTGAGGCCCAATAAGAAAGTGCTTCTCTACTCTCTGGCCACTGACTGTCAGGCAAGCATGAAGAATTTCGAAATGATGACAAGTGCCTCCCTGAAAAGTGTGACTGAATAGTGACAAATTCGATGGAAATGTCACAGAGAAAGCTTGGGGTATTCAAGTTTCAAAAGTTAATGGAGGTACATTAAGTGCTGTGTTATTTGGACTGTAGACTGTAACAGGTCAAACTTTACCAAGGTTTCAATCATTAAGCAGGAACTCTGAAAGTTCCAAAAGTTAAATTTAGAAAATAAGTTGCACGCATTGAAATTGGAAACTTGGACTGCTTAACATTGTTGGTAGTATCACACTAATGCATTTCCGAAACGCTAATCCTTTTTTCTGTAGTGACTGGCATAAGGAATTAGAGTTTGAATTTCAGTATTTACATTGCAGGTGCTAATGCCAACAATTGTCCTTTACTTTTACAAATTTGGTACCTGCTTTATTTTTGAGAGGCTTTCTAATCACTTAATTGTGATGAGCCACATTTTTGTCAAATAGCAATATTTGACACAATAAGCGAAGTTTTTCAGTTCAAATAAATGTTGGTTGACGACTGCATTAATAGACATACGTGAACTTAAACAACAAAAATGTTTATGTTTCATTGATATTTATCTGTGCATCCGTCTACTACATTCACAGATTACTGCAAACAAAGTCCAATTATTATATTCAACATTTTAAGACTTTTTGTTAACTCAGGCACTTTAAATGTGTTGAAAAGTTAGTCAACATGCAGTGAGTCAGATCAGTGCACATTTGTACCATGTAAGTTTGATTTAATTGCAGTTATAATGGAACTGGTGATTATGCTATACAGTTTGTATTGTAAATTTTATATTCATGCTGGTTTCTTCCCTTAAAAGCTGGTCTTTTCCATCATGAAAGCTTTTCCTGACTGTGACCTTGTCAGCACCTTGTCTGTCTGTCAGCTAGCTCCGCTAAAAAGGCTAAAGCAATCTGGCAGCCTCCCCCAGATAAAAGGGAGGGGTGAGAGGAGAAACAAGGGTGGAAGAGGGATGAGGGAGATGTGACCTTTCTACTTCCAGAGAATTGTTTTTAGGTAAACAGCCTGTCAGAAATGAGCCAAACGACAGGTAGGCACATGGTGGAGTACAAGACGAAAACATGCCTGATTTCTCGAGTTTCATCAATATTTTAAAGACTTCTAACCTATTTATTCATTTTTACATTCAAATTCTGTGTGGATCCACATGGATAATCTAAAATCTTGTTACGACACAGTATAATTAAGAGCACAATGAACCGAACCACAACCTGTGCAGGGTGTCCCCTGCCTTCGCCCGAGTCAGCTGAGATAGGCTCCATCACCCCCCACGGCCCTAGTGAGGATAAAGTGGTGTATAGAGAATGGATAAATAGATGGATGGATGGATGGATGGATGGATGGATGGATGAACCGAACCAACGTTACGGAAAAGGTAATATCTTTGATCTGTCACGTTTTCAAGTTTTCATATCTCGATTTTCATTCAAAGAATAAAGCTGAAAAGCAAGACGTAGATGTGAAAAGCTTGAACGTGAAAGTCAAGGATATGTCACCTCTTCACTAAACCTATTGTTTGTTCAAGTCTTTGCAAGCAACATGGGATTTTACTCATTTACAATCTCACCATAATATATCACTATGTCCTTTTGACTGAAACACAATGCATACTGATGCTGTCCCGGCTTACCAAGGTCGGCGCTGTAGCACTGGTGGCTAATTCCGTGGCTTTCGTGACGCGGAGACGGCCTTTCAAAATGCACCAAGGTTCTCCATCTGTGAGCGGTGGGGGGCAATGAGAAAAGCTCAGGAGAGGTCAGCGATATGCTCAGAAAAAGCAGTGATGACTGTATTGAGACACGCTCATGGAGACAAAAACACACAATCTTTCGCCCTGTCTCTCTTTCACACACACATAAGACACACACATACACACACACACACACACACACACACACACACACACACACACACACACACACACGGGGCTGGTGCTCCCTCAACCAGAAAGGAGACTGAGATTGGAAATAAAGACCATCCTCTGTGTCTGAGGACTGTGAATGGGAGCAGTAATGTTTTCAATTTGAGCCCCGAGAGCAATAATGGAGCTCATTCTACACCACCTAGATACTGTAGCACTGTTCACCTTAAAGCCTTAGGATTCTATCATCCTTCACTCTCTCAATTCTTCTCCTTTTTTTAGCCTCTGTGTGCTGTTCATGAGGGGATTAATTTGTGGAATAAGACGACGGGTTCTTGTTGAGAAAAATGTGGGGAGAAGAAAAGAAAAGAGGATAAATGGATGAAGAGGTGAGGGGCAGATGAATAAGTCGGTGTTATTTCAAACTCCAGCCTCTCGCATTTGAATGGCGTCTGCTCAAAGCTGGTTCATGCATTCACACAGTCTAAGAATTCAATTTCATAGCAGACGTGGAGTCGCAGGGCAAGCGTCCTGGATTTCTTAGTGTTAACGTGAAAGGGAGGGAGTCATTCTCCTCCTGCTGGAGAAGAAAGGGTAAATTCATTTGTGTCATGAAATGTAATCCAGGTTATTGTCTCACCCCGGCTTCCAAATACACTTTGAAAGAATTTTAAACACACACCGGGGAAATAATGTTGGGAGATTTAACTGCTGAGCCAAAGGCAATTGTGAAATATTCAGATGTGAAAAAAAAAAAACATGATTACCTTTGTCGACATGAACATATTGATGCAATAGACTTGTGTATCCTTGAAAACTGCTATGTCAGAGCTCAATAAGAAAGCATTCATAAAGAAGAAGTATTACCAAAGGTGTCATATAATATAATCTGTAAAAGAAAACTTTTAGATGGAAACTGGAATGTCATCAACAAAAAGTTCCAAGGACGGCAGAGAAGGCTACATTTCTGAAGACAACAAAGAGGTCACGGACTCACGGCTCCACGTTATTCATTTGTGGCTACAGTTCCTACATCTGATGAAAGTATGTGAAAGTATAGAGACCAAGCAGTTCATCTGACCTTTAAGAACGCTATCTACAATGACAAAAGTGTGAAAAATGTAGAGAGAAAAGGAGAGAGAAAAACACTTAGGAGAAGGAATGAGAAGGAAGATCAAATTCTTTTAAGTGAATCTACATTGGCAGCCTCAACACACTGTTAAATCTGTGTTTCTGAATTTCTTGCTCCGTCAATCGGATCAAAATCTCAAGTGTGTCGACGGTTTTAACCTCTCATGCTCTCCATTTTTTCCCTTTACTTATATTTCTCACCACACAGTCACATCAGTTTGCGTTTGTGTGTTTTTCATGCCCATCGAGTAACAAAAGCTACTCCTCTGTATCTTTTTGTGCCTCATTGTGTTGTCAACGAGTTAATTCCTTTTCCTGCTTGACTGTAAAAACCATACAGTTTTATGCGTGTACTTTGTAGATGTATTATTTCAGAATTATATTAGACAATACATGCAAATCTCAATCTGAAAGTGCAAAAGAAAGTCTGTGGATGTTTCTGGTTTCTTGGCATCAAACAGTCTCAATCGTCATAGCAGCACGTCCTTGAAGGGAGGTCGATTATTGAGCAGACCAATGCCTATCGGTTATCAGCCTTAAATAACGTAGCATAGGCCCTTTAATGCGTACGCTTCAGGGAAAAGGCCAATAGAAACATTGAGCAGGTCAGATGATGCTAGTGATGAGCAACTGATGTCCTTGTGCGTGTTTGCGCTCTATGTTGAACATGGTGTTGCGTTTCACCTCCAATTTTAAACACATGCCAATATTGGAAAGATATTTGAGCATTAATTTTCAAAGGATGGCTGATCTCAAGCAGCTATTTGTCACCGGACTGTGAATGACACATAAGGTGCAGCTTGATTGGACTACAAGGACACATTCAACATGAAGCACAACGCCTGCATGTGACAGATCCACTGTGCAGGTACAGTATGAGTGATTATTAATCAGTTCAAACTGAGAGGCTTCTCTTTGATGAGATTATCATGAACTAATTAGGCAATTAGGTTACTTTGTCACTGAAGCAACTGCATGAAAATTATTGCTGGATCATGAGCAGCCTTCCTGTGCTTAAAAAGAAAAAAATGTTCACATTACAGAATTGTAGTTTCATTCTAAAAATAACAACAACAAAACCACTTATAGGCAAAAGAATGTGCTTTTCAGGTCAGAAAAATGCTTTTGGCCATTTGCATGCATATGATCACCTTGGAACATTTGATTGATTTTTAGCAAGCGAAACAAATACTTACAGTACTTGAACTGAGGTCAAGTGTTTAAGTGGTCGAGCTTTAGCTATAAGTTTAAAATCAAATTTAGTAACAGTTTCCGGGCATTTTCTTGCTCTTGGTAAACTTTAACTTAAATATAAAGCCATGCACATCTGAGGAAATAACACAAACATTTAAAAAAGGGAAAATGTTATTTCTTTGGTTATCCATCCATCCATTGACTATACACCACTTAATCCTCATTAGAGTCACAGGGGGCTGGAGCCTATCCCAGCTGATTTAGGGTGAAGGAAAAAAACACCCTGGACAGGTCACCAGTCTATCACAGGGACACATTTACAGACAAACAATCACACTCACATTCACACCTATGGACAATTGACAGTTTGGAGTTACCAGTAACCCAAGCATGTTTGTGGACTGTGGTGTGGTGTGTGTACCTGGAGAAAACCCATGCATGCACAGGGAGAATATGCAAACTCCATGCAGAAAGATCCCAGAAAGGCTGGGACGTGAACCAGGGATCTTCTCGCTGCAAGGCGAAAGTGCCAAGCTCCAAACTACTCTGCAGCCCCCTTTGGTTATATATGTTACCAAAAAAAAAAAAAAGAAAAAAAAACAGGTATGGCATTTTTCGAAGTACCCATTGATGTTACCAATACTGGAAAACAATCATGTCTTCAAGTGCTATAGATATTTTACTACTTATATTTTTTATCTCCTTAATTATCTCCTGTCCACTCAGTATAAACACAGCCTGCAGTTCAGCCGCAAACGTCCTGAATTTTTTCACATGACTGTTAGCTGCAATTGTGTCACTAAGGAGTGCAGAATTTTTTCTTTTTTACAGAATCTAGTCAGTGCAAATAGTTTATTTTTTGTTTTATGGTTCAGTACAATGAATTAATTTAGATAAAATATCACACTTTTATGGCGAGATTTGGTTATTTTTCCTGACTGATGAACTGAAAGACCATCCGTTATCTATGCAATGCTTAATCCTCTTTAGGGTCGTGGGGGGGCTGGAGTCTATCCCAACTGACCCTGGACAGGTCACCAGTCTATCACAAGGCTGCATTGAGACAAACAAGAGCTTTCGCATTCCCACCCACAGTGAATTTAGAATTCTAAATCAACCTTAGCATAATTTTGGACTGTAGGAGGAAGTCAGAGTACCCAGGGAAAACCCACGCATGCACAGGGAGAACACGCAAACTGAAGCCAAAGTCAAACATGATTAATTTGAGGACCACAGGAAAGTAAAAATGAGAGAGTTGGTGTCGACAGCAGCTACTCAGATGCATTTCAAGTTATAGACACTGAAGTAGCACATTTAGAACAAGACTAGAAACAGAGGTTATACAGTCAAGGCAAAGTGAAACATATTTGCAAGTGTTTCAAACTGAAAAATTGAAAAACTCATTCTCTGGATATGTGAGACTTTCATTAATATGCTGGAAAGGGACACAATATTGGAACTTTAATAGGAAACCTGAAAAGTTGACTTTACTGTGGGAAAAATGTTTCGGTCCCACTGAATCCCTTCGATCGTGCTTTTGTTCTCCAGCGAGAATGTCAAAGCTCAAAGCTTCTAATATAGCTGCGGTGGGTTAACACTGAAAACCCGGCACGCCATTCCACACACGCTAATGGATACCTTGCGCATATCAATTTAGATGCGTTTGACAAAATGTCAGTACTGAATGACCTGAGAATGAGAACAGGTTGCACCACACCTATGAAAATCCTATTTACCCCAAGTTGACAGCTCTGAGGACCACTGCAGAGAGCGATGGCAGCTGGTTATGCCAGAGGAGGATAAAGGTGATTTGAAAAAAAAAAACAAAAACAGATGCACCTCCTAAGTGCTAAAAAGGAGAGCGGTAATGAAAGCTCGTGTTCATTTAGGCCTCCTGTCTTTTTCCAGTGGAGGCAAGACAGGACAGCTTCATCAGGCCTTTTTTTTTTCTTTCCTTCAGGTCCAGGAACAGGGTGTGTGTGCCAACGCTGTGATGGCCAGCAGGTTTATCTAAGCTGACAGAGATGAATCTCCCAGCAGAGGGCTGGGCCTGTTCAGCTGTCCTGCTGAGGGGAGCCCACACCAGGGCTGACATTAAATTATTTCAGGAGGTAATTAGTCTTCTGTTTTTCACCAAGACACCAAATGCTCTCCATCTCATGCTCTCATGCACACAAAGACCTGCGGTACTGAAAAAGAGGAGATTAAACAAGAGAAACGAAGGGATATAGATCCTCAGTAAACATCTAACTTATCTTGCTGGTACAAAAAGCAATGGAAGAATTTGAGCTTTTTGTGTGTGCAAACTGGGCGTCTGAATGAAGAGTTAAAAGGTGTGAATTTGAACAAAAATGCCTCAGCATGTGAAATGCCAACAGAACCACTGTTATTATCCAGAATAAAAGAATCTCATCACCCACTTTCCTCTGCAGTTAAATTCTCAGTTTCTAATTTTGTTAATGACACTAAATTAAAGACTGCACTGGCTGACTTGATGGCAACAGACATTATTAACTTCAGTTATTCAATCAGCAGACCTTGAGAGAGAAAGTGCTAAAGATATCATCACAACCCAACAGAGGTGTGAGGTTTTCTCTTTTTTTTTCCTCCTCTCTCTCCTCCCACTGCTCCCACTGTCCCAAACCGGGGCCTTTACCCCGCATCAAAAGCAAAATTAATGTTGATGCCCTATCAAGGAAAATATGATTTGACTGTCACATTATGAATATTGTTTCCTTTATGGACTATATTATGCAAAGTCATGCAAATTAGACACGCAGCTATCAGAGAAAACAACCCTTAATTTTGTCCTTCTGCTTTTCTTGTGTTTAGCGTGTAATGCGGTTATGTGTGCTGCCAGCAAATGAAAAGTCACTTTCATGGCGTGTTATTTACTCGTGTTGCTTGCTGATCAAGTGGTGCATCTATTACCACCACTTCATCCTAAAACAAACAAACTGAGAGCCCTTTTATACATAAACTTTCTGGCACAATGGATGGAACATAGGAATATTGAAAAGGGTGACAACTTTCCAAAAACGCTTCCCTGTACCACAAATGTGCTGTTTTTATCTGTTTGTAAATGAAGTTGCTGAGGTGAAACAAGCCTCGAAAATCATCTCATCTCTCCTTCTCATGTCACCTGATAAAAACACATAGCGTGAAGCAGTAGTTTACAGTTACTTAGGTGAGCCCGTGGCTCTGTTCTCTCATTCAGTGGGTCATTTGAGGGGTAAAGAGTAATTTACCATGAAAATCCAATTGCTTTAATCTAATTTCCTTTGATATAATTCATAATAGGCTTACAGCCACAAAGCGTTTACCTAGCTGAAACACTGGAATTGTCCCTGGGGTGCAATTACAGTCCAGCTACAGGTACCCAACTCACAGAACATTAAGTAAGCAGCATCTCCTGCTACTGGATTTACAATTTAATGAACATCAAAACAAGTAGGAAACAAGTACAGATGCAAAAAGTGAAGGTAAAAATTCAGTTTTATTTTGTATGCCTGAAAGGCTGACCATTTCACACACAAAATCCTTTTGTACATACATTAGGCAACAATTATGTTGAAACAATTTCCTCTTTGATTTCACCATTGTGCATAATTGAAGTTAATGTCTTGAATCATTCGTCTCCTAGCAGTGTACGCACGCGGAAACATTTTGAACCTGCAATTACTTTTAATATCCGGAGCAGCGTAACAACTTTGTGACTGGCTCTGGACTGAGAGCCAAAATTCTCAATCACTCTTTCTGCTCCAGAAATTGCAGAGGACACACTGATTAATCTGTTGCTCTCCTGCTGGAGACAGCAGGAGGAAAGCACAAATTCTGATGTTAAAGCTTTTCCACATGACACAGCAGATGGACTTCTGGTAATTCTTTACCATGGGTGGTGCTGCACCACCAGCAAAGCTGTGCAGGAGGATAAATTAATAGAAATGCTGCACACTGTTTAATCTATATGTATAGTGGAGACCTGTGGTAACCGTGGACAATCCGCTCCTCTCGTCCCTGTTAGAAGCAGTTTGCTCTCTGTCATGGTAAACAGAGCATGACATTCACTTCATTTTGCAGGAGTTTCTCAGCTCTTTTAGCACAAAAACAATATCCTTACTGGAGTGTGTCACCTTGTATTATTACTTAACACCATAAATAGCTCACCAACAGTATATTTTGCCACTTCCCATGTGTGAGTAGATATTAAAGACTCCCTCGCTTTATTTTCTTTTATAATTATTCATATTTACATGTACCATCCTGGGGTTTATTTTGGAAGGCAGTGATTCACAAAATAACTGCATGTGCAACTCCCATCTGACAGTGTGATTGCTTCCCTTCCGTTGGTCGTCTGGAGTCTGTCTTATATTTGAGAAGCACGGGGCCAATCAAATGTGCTCACAAATGCTGTAGTTCTCAGTATTGCATGAAAGGTAACTCTGTTTTATTTACACAATTGTGTAAAATGACACCTAATAAGGATTTTGTCTGACTTATTTGTTGACATTGTGGGCCAATTTTTCACTGCAGTATAAAATCCTGCGCCTCTATGGAAACAGCACAGCCATGCCTAGATGTAGAGAGAACTCAGAAATGTCCTATTTGCAGTTTGACACAGATAAAATGTCATAAATCATCAAAAAGCTAAACAAGATTATGGAATTTCTTTGGTTATTTATTGTGCAAAAATAAAAACAAAGTAAAAATAAAAACTAGAGTCAACATTTACAACAATTTTCTAAGTCCCCACATTTATTACCAACACTGGGGAAAAAATGGTGACTGTAAATACTTTAGATATATATACCTGTTAATATCACTCTGTGGAAACACAGTCTGCAGTTCAGCCCAGTTCATCCACAAAAAATCCAGAATTTTTCTCACATGACTCTGGGTCACAATTGAATCAGTAACAGCCTCACGGTCATGTCAAGAAACACAGATTTTTGTTTTGTTTGTTTGTTTTGTTTGTTTGTTTTTTTTACAGAATCTGATTATTCTAAATGCTTTTTGTTCTTCCCTTTGACATTTTCTAAAATGAGATTTGTAGAAAAAAATAGCTTTGATGAAGTATCACAATTCCAGTCCCAGATTTGTTTGGTTTTTCACAGAAGTGTAGTTCAGAGACAGTCAGGAAGGTGAAAATCTGATGCTTTTTTTCAGTTTTTACAGATTCTGGGGCAGATAAATGGTATAATTTTGACAATGCTTTATGGACTTTTAAACTTGTTGGCAGGTTTAGAGGTTCAGAGGGTTAATTCTTGCAAAATACCCTTAAGAGTAGAGTGTTTCATTTGTTTGTTCATTTAGTTTTTTAGTGCCAATTAGCAAATATTAGTATATAAAGATATGAATATATACATATATATGCAATAATTATCCCCTTGACAGTGCAGCACTAAGTGGTTCAGTTCAAGGCAACTCGACTTCTTTTTGTTTCTCAAAGATGTTTCACTTCTCATCTAAGAGGCTCACTCAGCTCTGACTAATTCTCAACAGTCAGACATATTCTGAGGAACAAGCCCATTGCTGTTAAATCTGCTTTGTGCTGCAAGATTTCACCTGCCCATTGTGGCACAGAGCACATTACCAAATGGGCGCAGGTGAGAAAAACAGCCGTCCTGAAACCAGCAGTTTATTGTCACAAAGAATCTGTGCTCAGTCTGCGCCAGCTCATGGATAAGACGCTGCTCTGGCTCCTCCTTGACGATGCAGTGTTTTATGGCTCCTGGTGGAATTGAACCAGAGAGCAACAGACATGCCAGGACCATGTGACCTACATGTGAATTCCATGCTCTCTCGCTTCCAGGGGAGCGTGTCATGCGATGGGGTCTCCTCCCTGTGGTTTAAGGGCTGTCCATGTGACACATGATGCCAAGTGGTCACACGTCAAGCTGATTGCACATCGGATGCGTGAAAAACTGCAGGAAGAGTGAGAAAATGGCAAAGGTGTGTCGCGCTCTCCCCTGCAGCTCTGACACCAGCACTTTGGGCTTGTCCTACTGCTGAACCAAACCATTTCAGACAAATGGGCAGGGGCGAGGGGGGGAGATATCGATTGTACATTCAGGATGCTTTGGTATCCGGCCGTTGACAGAACACAGACAGCGGGATTCGGAGAAGCTTGTGTTTGAAATGTGCTTGCATTATAAATCGCAGCAAGTCACCCGCTTTAGTATCCTTTACTCGTTTTATTTCACAGGTCTGTGAGCCACTTCACAGTCAGACTAACTTCCCTCTGAAGCCATTCAGTGCGAATGACCTGCAACGACTGAGGGACGCTCTTTTTTTTTCCAAGCGCACACATATGCACACTCATTTTGCCAGTGGTTTATCCTTTCTCAATGTCATTTTAATGAATTTCAGACTACATCAAGTCATATCCGTTTCAAATCATAAACCTCCATAATAAGTTGGAATAAATCGTCATTGGGAGTAGGAGTTTGCCTGTAACCAGCTCTGTAATTGTAATATATTGGACAATACATCTGAATTATATGCTTCAAGGCCTGCCCAGTAACAGCTGAATATATTTTTGTCCTTCTGTGAAGCACGGTAAATATATCCAGTTGCATTCAGAGATGTCTACAGTGGTCTGTGAAAAATCACTTTTAACTATCCTATTCAAATGTGATCACTGATGAATTGCTATATTGACGTATTTATTTAATATAATGGGCTATTTTGAAGGTGAAAGCAAAATGCTACAACAAGAGAAGCAAGATTACAATGAATAACAACTCTATTATGTCCCTTGTCCTCTATCTCTCGTTTCCCTTCCTCTGTCTAATCTCATTTCACAGGGGACCGCAGCGAGCAGGAAGGAAGTTTTCCCGTGGTATCACACAAGAGACTACTCTTCCACAGGAGGAAAAATGAAGCGAATAAATAAAGAGAAAATCGAATTCCTTCAGCCGTTGCAGGAGTGCCAGCCAATGAATCAGCAGAATAAATTCTCTCCAGAGATAAACAAACATGATATTTCAGCTGGGAGCTACAGGATGGAAGGGCCGATGTCGCTCTCGTAAAGTTCAGAGCGCTCCGGACCGTAAAAGTAGACGCCTTCTCAATCAGGGAAGCCTCTGGCAGGGAGGCCTTTACAGCTAAAGCTGTGTGATGAAAACACACAGTAAACCTCACGCACACATGCCTCCGACAAGGACTTTACCACCACAGATATATGGCCTCATACAGAGAGCCATTAAAGTGGGATTTTGAGGCACAAGTGTCTCCCAACACACTGTCAACGCACTAAGTGCTTGTAGTCTTGATTTACACGACTGTAAGCTGCACTGTTGCTGCATGCTGTTAAAAAAAAAAAAAACACGACTGTATCCTCATGCAAAAAAACCTTGAATGATGAGCCGCCTTTTCTGGCTTAATTTCAGATTTTCTTCGGCTCCTATTATTTCCCAGCTCACCCAGATTTTAATATACAAGCTTGATGCCCTTTGGTGATGAAACCCATACATCACTGTAAATAGTGAGACATTGCGGTTTCTGTGTTGTGGCGCAGTAATGATAACAAGACAACAGTGACAGCCAGAGTCAACATTTATGCTGTTGACTTTAAAGGTCAAAGTCTTGTGCATGTTCCCTTGCCTTTCACACCCTCAGGCGGAAGAGCACGCTGCAGATGTGAGTGAGCCACTCATGTGAAGTGAGACTTGAAAAGAGAAAGCTGGAGGCTGTGTGGAATAAGCATTTGAGGACTCTTTGGGGGGAAACAAACATGTCTGTTTATGTGTCTCGCTAATTCAAAACACATCCGGAAAGGTTTAAAATTGTCAATTTGGAACGGTGTTTAGCACACGTATAGCGACGGACAGATGGATTTTTATTTCTCTCTCTCTTTTTTTTCTCTTCATAAATTGACCATTTGGCTTGTTTAGCGGAAGATGCTGTGTCAGATTTCTTGGCTGCGGTTTTGTCTCTGCCTAATTTATTGGATTGTTTCCAAACACACACAAAAACTCTTGCCTTGACAGGTTAAATGGTTCCTGTAACATGGAGACACATTACTTTGGCACACAGAGACTGTTTTGGAACAGCACGGCAAACCGTAAAGCTGCTAGTCTCTCGTCAAGGAAACAACACATAATTGGTCTCGGCACTTGAACAGTTAGTGCTGTATAACACTTGTATGGGGATGTCAGCTATCTTTAGAGATAAATGGATTCCTGTGGGCACACCACATACATTTTGCTTTTTTCTTGTCTAATTACAATCATGATTTTTTAAAGTATGTAGCAGAAAAAGTGGGCATTTAAGCAATCTTTAAAGTTCTGATGGTAACTGTCATTTCTGCAACTGTAAAACATTTCATATTTTGCATTTCCACTCTGCCGTACTACACCCCTCTTGTTATTCATATTTTTTCTTGCCAGATCTAATGTCTATGTAGGTCTGGTGAACTTCACATGCAGCCATAGGAATTTCTGCAAAAAAAACAAAAACAAAAAAACTGAACAAATGTTGCTTGTATCATAATTACAAGCAAATTAGACACCATTCTTGATTAATACCTGCCACTTAACACTGCTAGATCACATTTATAAACAGCAGTATAATGTAATAGTCGTTAAAAGAAACAAAATATAGTGAGACATACATATGTTTTTGTTGAATGCACCTAATGATTCAGCTTGTCAGTGAGTTTGTCACAACCATATCTGTTGCACTTGACACACTTATATTCTGTCTTTCTTCCCTTATTGGGGTTCACACATTTCACAGCACCTCCTCTTGTTACCAATGACTGCAACCTATAATGATGAAAACAGTTCTCACTCTCACACACATAGCTCCAGGAGAGAAACACCTACACACACAGTTCAGGTGCCGCTGCTGTAATTCTGTAATTCTGTGGATTTCTGTGGATAAAAGGCAATTCATGCTTCCTGCACCTGGATGTCCACATTGGTTCATCATCTGCCCAAGTCCGTAAGGAGGGCTGAACATAATGCAAATGTGTCTTGTGCTAATAAAACAAAGCAAGTATTTGTCTGGTGGGAGGACATTCTTCTTCATCCACTCCTTTATAGTTAATCAGTAAAAAGGTCGTAATTGAAGAAGTTGCTCACAGATTTTTGGAGGTGCTTTGATTTGTGCATGCTTTCCGTCAATGGCGCCAAACACAGCAGGAAGTTCCAAATCATCCAGAAATCCTGTGCTATGCCCACTGTGCTTGGACAGGACTCTGTCTGCAGGGTCCACACACCTCAGAGTAATCATTGACACGGTGGTACAGTCCAATCTGTAGCTATCCTGTAAGGGCAAATTCACAGCCAGACATTCAGGAACATCCACAGGAGCCCTGTATATATACATATATTTAGTCTGTTTGATGTGAGGTGCAGTATGCATGTGCAGAGCAAACAAATGTATGCCATTGTAGTATGAATAAAGCCCTCAATGAACTGGCCTTTAGGCACAAGAGACAGCAGCATTGTGAGACTGCAGTCCTTGGTAAACCTTCTTTCCTATAGATGAGACATTTCACCAAGGCTTTATATCTTTTACAACTTCTCTGCTGTTCAATCTAGATTCAGCTACATCCAGAAAAACAGCACATTGTACACAGAAATTGTCCAGGATGTTGTAGAATATCACAAGCAGTCAGTGGAGAGTTCTTTTTTGCTGAAGCCAGTAAGCTTGTCTAAATTGTGCACCCCTCTGTGAATGAATTTCTGCTACCACTGCTTTGGACAGTGGGCCAAAGGGTCACTCTGACTCCATCAATGGACTTACACAAGATTAGCTGTCACAGAACAGAGACCACTTAGAAGTGAACAATTGTTCCCCATCTGCTACAGCCACAGCTATGGAGATATCTGGAGCCTCTGGGTGTCTAAATAAATGTCCTTGGTTGGGCATGCGATGAGATGTGTGAGTAGAAATACACACCTTGTCAATGGGAGGAAATTCAAAACTGCACTGACAAGGATGGCTACTGTTCACTCACATTATGACATCTGTGTAATTTCTGATATCGAGCTGCAATACATCATAAGACATCTGAGTGTCCTGAGAGTTTATCTGGCAGGAGTTAACCTGATCTCACCAGATTTCCATCGCAAACTCATTTTGTGGTGTTGCAGTTTGCTACACCTGCTGACTTCCTTCTGCCTCTTTCTGGAAGAGAACTGACTTTCTCAGTGCTTCAGGTCCTCCCCACCCGTCTGAGTGCCTACATCACCTACACCTGAACTCGATTTGATCGTCAGTGGAGCTGGATATCAACCCTCAGAACCAGTGTTGCTTGCCATTTGGCCGTGAGCTGTTTGTTTAGTTGCTTCTGCAGAATCTTTGTTTGATAGTATCTTGGTTCACCTCTGTTTAGCCCACTATTGTCTTTGCTGGATGGTTGTTAGAAGTGCCTTTTTCCAAACAGTGCTGGTAACCTTAGGAAAGCTTTTTTCCCTCTTTTGCTCCTGTTTTGCGGTGAAGCAGGAAGGTCAGTGTTGTCTTTCTGTTTCTTTCGGTGAACTGAGTTTCTTTTTTTTTTATTTTTAAGTTAGTGAATTTTTGTGTATTTTCTTGGCCTTGAAAGCCATGGGACCTTATTTGCTTCAATTTTCTGAAATGTTAGTTCTTTTATCTCTGTTAAACAAGTTTCTGTAAAAAGATGTCTTTCGTTGTGAAATCGAATTGTCCCAGCAGCCCTTTCTTATCATTTTGGTGACATTTTACAAAGGTTTGTTTGTCAGTAAACGTGCAATGTTACTTCTTTTGTTTCACTAGAAACTGAGTAAAGGTTGTAATACAGTTAGGATGTCTTGTTTTTAATGCTATCAACCAGAGATTTTTTTTCATCCCTGTGCAGCTTAGTCACATTTTTGCTTTCTTTTTCTTTGTTGTTGTTGTTGGGTTTTCCAGAATAAAACCACCATGGATGTGTTGTTCTTGAACCCAAACTGGGATAAACTGACTAAGCTGCTGTTCCATCTTGTACAGAGAAAAAATGTTGTTTATGATGTTGTGGCTAAGCAGCCAGCGTGCTACATTCAGAATAGCCCAAATGTCTTGATTCTTTTCAGAAATATGTATGAGGAAGTACCATGACAGGCAGATATGTTTTTTTTTTCATGCACATGTGAACATGCTCTTGTTGGAAAGTCGTTGATTTCATGAGTTTGGAAATGCATCATTATTTTTATGAACTGCAATGGGAGAAATGGATGTGAAGTTGATGTGCCATAAATCTGTTATTTATTTACTGTCTGTTTTTACCATTAGTGAAGGCGATTGAGTCACAGGTTGAGAAAAAAGCAATTAAATGAGACATTTTTTCTCTTACTAAACATTAAAAGCGGGTCCAAAAGCAGACCACACAAGGGTAAAGCCCGAAATACGAAGGCTCCATCCCACCAGAGCATCTCACTCAAAATCGATAACAGCCACCGACACTGTGAATGACTGAGCTATCATCCTTCACTATTTATAGCGTGTGATGCTCTGTGAACCGTGAAATTAATAAATAGCATGCTCAGTAATTGCCTGGAAACCAAGCGCTGTGGCAAAGTGAGGTATAAAATCAGTGGCATCAGATGGGGTTTCTAATAAGTTGTCACATTATTGTCAGTGACCTTCAAGCAATTAAAACAGTAGAGGAGTAAAAGAGAGAGACTGAGAGATGGTGGGTGTCGGGGGGAGAGAAAAGGGTGGGTAGAATAAGGAGGAGGGTTAAGAGCAGTTGAATTGATGGGAGTACAGGAGGACTCTATTAGGACTGGAAGATCTTCATTAAAAGGTTCTGACTGAGAGAGGGAGAGTGCTCTGGAGAGCTGCAAGTTTGCCAGTGGCCCGGTTTAAGCAATCCTTTGCTTAATCTGATGACGGTGGCAGCGAGGGCCTCATACAAATCAAGATCTTCTCCAACCAAACATCAGGGGGTTTGGAGGGAAGCAGATTGCTTGATGAGCACTGCTGGTGGTTCAAGGTTCTTTTTTTGCCCCCACATTAGCAATGCTTTTGTAGAGCTCAGCTCAGGAAAAAATTGTACCTGTGCACATGTACAGAAAGATTTTACACAGCATGCAATCCAGTTACTAACACATGGTTGATTTCACAAGCATGCAGGTAGACTTTCAGAGCATATAAAATGCATGTATTTTGTGTGCAACCAACACTGAGAATGAAGTCACACCCAACATTTTGTTTCTATGTTTATCATATTATTGAAAATGGATTTTGTTGAGGGTCATACTCATGTGATTACTGGAAACCAGAGTTGCATACTGTTTGCTATGGATGAAGTGTTCCAGCTGATCACATTTTCTGGGCTGCTTTTTATACAAAATCTTGCATTACACTTTCAATATTCCATAAGTAAAAGCTTTCAGGTAGGAATCTAGCAGAACATCTACAGTAATGGTGTCTATCGTATCATAGCAATCAACAGTTGTAAGCAAATTATCTACCAAATGACAGAAAACAACAACAAAATACAATCCCAAAAAACATTGAATTGACATTTTGTCATTGTGGGTAAAGGACAGAGGTTTGAAGACTAAGTGAAAACTGTAACATAAAGTAAACCCCTAAGTATTAGCAGTAAGTAAATAAGCAAGGATATAAAGGCAACACAATTACCAAATGTTGTGTTGTATTATTCGTGGAAGTGCAATGCTATAACTTTGTTTCAGTTACTGAAGTATCTACAGATATTACCTCTGCCTTTGTTGGATGGTAGACAGTCTGCATTGTGTATTATTTTATACACTCAACAAAAATGCAAACGCAACACTTTTGTTTTTGCTCCCATTTTTTATGAGATGAACTCAAAGATCTAAAACTTTTTCCACATACACAATATCACCATTTCTCTCAAATATTGTTCACAAATCTGTCTAAATCTGTGATAGTGAGCACTTCTCCTTTGCTGAGATAATCCATCCCACCTCACAGGTGTGCCATATCAAGATGCTGATTAGACACCATGATTAGTGCACAGGTGTGCCTTAGACTGCCCACAATAAAAGGACACTCTGAAAGGTGCAGTTTTATCACACATCACAATGCCACAGATGTGGCGAGATTTGAGGGAGCGTGCAATTGGCATGCTGACAGCAGGAATGTCAACCAGAGCCGTTGCTCGTGTATTGAATGTTCATTTCTCTACCATAAGCCGTCTCCAAAGGCGTTTCAGAGAATCTGGCAGTACATCCGACCAGCCTCACAACCGCAGACCACGTGTAACCACACCAGCCAAGGACCTCCACATCCAGCATGTTCACCTCCAAGATGGTCTGAGACCAGCCACTCTGACAGCTGCTGAAACAATCGGTTTGCATAAGCAAAGAATTTCTGCACAAACTGTCAGAAACCGTCTCAGGGAAGTTCATCTGCATGCTAGTCGTCCTCATCGGGGTCTCCACCTGACTCCAGTTCGTCATCGTAACCGACTCGAGTGGGCAAATGCTCACATTCGATGGCATCTGACACGTTGGAGAGGTGTTCTCTTCACGGATGAATCCCGGTTTACACTGTTCAGGGCAGATGGCAGACAGCGTGTGTGGCATCATGTGGGTGAGCAGTTTTCTGATGTCAATGTTGTGGATGGAGTGGCCCATGGTGGCGGTGGGGTTATGGTATGGGCAGGCGTCTGTTATGGACCAAGAACACAGGTGCATTTTATTGATGGCATTCTGAATGCACAGAGATACCGTGACGAGATCCTGAGGTCCATTGTTGTGCCATACATCCAAGAGCATCACTTCATGTTCCAGGAGGATAATGCACGGCCCCATGTTGCAAGGATCTGTACACAATTCTTGGAAGCTGAAAACGTCCCAGTTCTTGCATGGCCAGCATACTCACCAGATATGTCACCCATTCAACATGTTTGGGATGCGTATACCACAGCGTGTACCCATTCCCGCCAATATCCAGCAACTTGGCACAGCCATTGAAGAGGACTGGACACCCCCTACCACCACCACCACCACCACCACCACCACCACCACCACCAACACCAACCACCAAACCCCACCCCCAACCCCACCCCAATAAACAAAACTGCACCTTTCAGAGTGGCCTTTTATTGTAGGCAGTCTAAGGCACATCTGTGCACTAATCATGGTGTCTAATCAGCATCTTGATATGGCACACCTGTGAGGTGGGATGGATTATCTCAGCAAAGGAGAAGTGCTCACTGTCACAGATTTAGACAGATTTGTGAACAGTATTTGAGAGAAATGGTGATATTGTGTATGTGGAAAAAGTTTTAGATCCTTGAGTTCATCTCATAAAAAATGGGAGCAAAAACAAAAGTGTTGCGTTTATATTTTTGTTGAGTGTATGTATACACATACATATACAACCTAGCTTTATACTACAAGGGTACTGTAGTATGAAGTTACATCAAAATAAATTGACTTAAAACTCTTTGTAGGTACAGAGAAGAAAGTGGATGAACGAAACAGTATGAATGTACAATATACAACAGAAGTGAGTATGCCTCTGTGGAATATCACTTAAATGTCCAGTAACTCAAATTGTATCACTTGTCAGTTAATCGCATTATCTGTGCCTGTTTCTGTTCATTTCTAATTATCTTGGCATGGTTATAAAATGCCCCATGGATACCAGAACTTTATCATCTTTGGGCTTATGTCTGTCTGCATGTCTGTCCGTCATGGCCCATGTGGAAAATTATTTTTAAATAAAAAGAAAGTGAAAAATCTGTGACTCCCCTCAAATATGGAAGAGGATAGAGGAAGACTGATGACAAACTAAAAAAAACTGTAGAGACAGAGTTGCTGCAGTTATCATGAGGTATAAAATAAGACATAGTACAAATAATCAGAGCCACAATGGCCATCCTCCTAAAACAATGCCATGGACAGCATGCAACTCTCACAATATAGGTCTCCAAAAACACATGGCTAAATAGTTCAGACTTGGTGTATTGGCTATTGATGGAAATCAGACTTTCTGTGGCAGCTCCGACTGTGTGGAGGATAGTTCTAGCCTCTTTGATTAATGTCAAGAAAAAAAAAGCTTTCTGTTTCGTACAAAACTGCAAGATTAAACTTTGCTGAAGTACTTGACAACTTAAACTTTCTTTTGTCGAGTCCAAGATAAATTTGATGCAGTCCAAAATGTTTGGTGTGAACCTGGACACTGTAATGAATGCAAAGTCCTGACAGTGAGGCACAAAGGTGGGAGGGTGATGACATGGTGCTGCATTGGTACAAAAGGTGTCGGGGAGGTGACATTTACAGATGGCACCATGAAGGACTGTGGAAATACCAAGATACTGGCTGACAAGATGACTCCCAGTCTGCAGAAGCTGGCAGAAAAGGAATATTCCAGCATGGTAATGATCCAGAGCACACTGCCAAAATCACACAGGAGTTTCTATAGAAAAAAGTTAAAACTATGACCTGGCCAAGTTTTTGCCTGACTTGACTGTAATGGAACACCTTTGGGGTATTTTAAACCCCTCCAGCAAAGAGCTACTGAAATAAAGAATCTCTAAAGAATGGCAGAACATCTCTGTAGATGTTTGTGCAGCACTGATATCCTCCATGCCAAGGAGGATTGATTGTAGGATTGTAGTATTGACTTCTGTTGCACTGAGTAAATCTTAACTCTTTTACATAAGAGCAACTCCCCAACTGGTCAACATTGAAGTAATGCAATTACTATAAGATCGTACAATTCTGAATTATTTGACATTTAAGTGATCTAGCTCAGGTATATCTAAGTCCCGGATTTGCTTTTTGTAAACTCTGTGGGTTTATTTCTGTAACCGACGTGCTACACATACAAGAAGTGATGCGATCCATATTAAATTAATCTCATATATTGACAACAACTGCTTTAAAATAGATTTACATGTCTTATCTTGTTACAACGGAGTCAATAAAACAACAATTCCTCTGAACACTCTGTTGATTTCCCCCCCTACGGCAACTGACAGATAAATGCACCTGAAGAGGAGAGAAAAATCCGTTTTATTCAAGTTCAGTGCTGCAGCACATCTTTCTGTCTGGAATGAACAAGCAACCTCTCACTCATTAATTAGTCAACCTCTCTACCTGTGGGCCAGCCTGCCACACTCCACTGTGATTGATGGAACGAGAACAAAGGAAAGGGACTGTGATTACTGATGAGAATTATAAATACATTTCAATTAGTAAAAAACCCCCATTGGTAATTGTCTTACAGGTTTTTTAGGTAGTGTAGGTGTGTAACTGGTGAATATTGGGATTTTTGTGCAGCACAGTGAGACTGCAGTAGCGATGCAGGAATAGAACAACAGCAATCTACAGCGCTATTCAAGCTGAATGAACAGAGAAATAGATAAGTTGAGGGAGGAAGAGGCCAAAACAAAAGTGAGTGAGGGCTGGTGGAGGGAGAAAGAAAAGCGAGGGTGGATATCGCCCAGTGCTCTTTAATAAGCAGGACAGCGGAGGTTCAGGAACCAGACATGAGCAGCCCAGTGGACACTAGAAGAAGGGCAATGGGGTCACAAGGCATGGAGGGGGAAGACATGCAGCATCACACCCACAGGAGATTGATGTGTTTCCCAGCAATCTACAAGCCCATAAAAAAGGGCATGGTCTGTGGGCAAGCTTAAAAACCAACAAGGGAATTGGAGTACAAAAGTTCATCTGGCACTGTCATAACACTGCAGCATGACAACATAACCTAATAACATCAACAGCTTCATAGGTAGGGCGACTATTTTCCCCTGAAGTACAAGACAGGAAAGCTGAGTTGTTTATTTGATTTACAGCGGATGTATAGACGAGCTTTTGCAATATGCACTCAATCCCCCTGAAAAATGCCACTTTCTTTCCTGTATTTAAAGCTGCCGTCTATAGACATGCTGTCAAAGGAAATAAAATCCTTTTATACGCTGTGCACACTGGAGTAGGCATGAACTTTAGAGCTTCCTGCTACACAATCGGCCCTAACTCTGTCCTAGACTCAACAAACTATGCCCTCGGCTGGTTTCTTGGTTGAATTCCTGGTTTATTGATTTGCTCAGCAGTGTCTTTATCTATTATAAATAGACCAGGCTCTATTATCATTTGATGAATTGTGTGGATCTATCCTTATCTTCGCTAAATGCCTGAAAGGAAATTCATATCAATCTTTTTTTGTTTTTGACAGCTAATACGTTATCATAAAAGCCAAGGGGTTGTCACGCTAACGTTCTCAAACCACATCAGTGGAAGAAGTATTCAGGTTCGCTGTTTAAAAAATACCTGTTTAATATACCTTTATATTTTAAAATTAAAATTTTCTCTGCCTAGATGAGCATTTGACCACTGCTTCAGAAGGAATCTCTGTGCACACCAACATACCTGAAAATACATATCACAATTAATGCATACTAAAGGTGCCGATAGAGGGGTAAATACAAAGCAGGTCAGCAGCACCTACAGTTTCTTATCAATGTTAAGTTGACCACTAGTAACCAAGACTAATGTATTTGTTTTCTTCTGCAATCAGCAAGCAAAGCACAGATTTCTCACACTTTAAACGTGTGTGGAAGTGAGTCAGCATTGGAAAACCATTGTAACTACATCCTTCTCCAAAAGGCAAACTACAAAATTATTACAGCCACTACAAAGGCTGTTTCATACCCAAAACCTAATCTTCAAAGAACTCAAGCCGACTCTTTTGACGCCTACCTGTGTGTAGAATGTTGCAAAACCCGACGTAATTTTCTGTAATTCTAAGCAGCGTCTGTGATGACACCCTGAGTACATACTATCACCTCCACAAGGACACAGCATTTGCATACAGGTCTGGCTATGAATACAGCATGCTAGAAGCTTTTGTTATAACTCAAACAGCGGAAAATGTCTCTGTTGGATTTTAAGGGCCAGTATCTCCCACCAGGTCTCTCTGTGCCTTCCTCTTTACAAAGCCACGGTATTGTCTTTTAGAGTTGCATTGGAAGATCAAAGAGCATTTTGAACTGTGTTGCCTTCTTTCAGAGCGGCGAGGACGGTTGCATGAGCATCTTCAAAGGAGGACAAGTTTTATTAATCACTGCAGTGACTATGTCAACACTGCAAGGTAGTGAAAGGAATACATTTTAAAGCCTAACACTGATGAGTGAAACATAGGCCTCCAAGCTTTGATTATGCAATGTTCTCAGAAAAAGATGTAAACCCCCACAAAAGGTTATGAGCCCAACATGTTTCAGACTGAATTAGAAGCATTCGGCTGTGTGTATCCAGCATCAGATCAGCTCGTTGCGCACGGGTTTTCATTCTAACAGGGGAGTATTGATCATCTTGCACCTTCACACAGCAGAGAGTGAATTTTGGATCCACTCTGTGCAGCAGTGCTATTCTCCTGATCCTTTCTCCATGCTCCGAACACTGTGTCAACCTGAGCCGGAGCAGCAGGAGGAAATCTTTGATTCAACACTGCCTCTTGTGGACCAAGACTGCAAATCTAGAGATACTGTAAACACCTGCAGTACAAACCAGAGCAGATGCTGCAGTGAAAAACATCTTCATTATCTATATCTCCTGAACCCTCATGTGGACGCCCATATTGAGCGGCTCTCATACAGGAGAGTTCAACTCTTATCCGGGTAATGTGATTAATCAATTAGAAGTCCTCGTCCCCTGAGGGTATTCACATTAACTTGAGTATAGGTTTTCACTTAGAGTGGATCAGTGATCTCTGCAGTGGCTTCCCCCTCCAGACTTCTTTCATTATCTAAAATGAGAGCATACTGAAGGGGGGCACCAAGGTGGAGCAGGTTGGGGGGAGTGGTGGAGAGATTTGTGTGAGTGGGTCACATTCACGTCTCATGCCACACCTCAACAGTGAGAACTCTGTATATCCATCAAGTGATATTATCCATCACCGTCAGCTCTCGGCTGATAAAGAGAAATGACATGAGCTGCATTTAGAGAATATAAAAAAGTGACTCAGATAACTACAGTGTTCAGTCAGTGTCAAAAAGGAAGGCAAAAAAATCATTGCGGCTCCCCGATCCTCACCCACTGCAGTCTTGGTTTAGAGGAATCTATTCAAAACCTCACATAATTCCCTGCATTCAGTCTCATCCATACAAATCTGTTCGTTCGCTCTTGCACAATATTCTATTCAGTGTTTTCTCTGTTAAATCTCTGTGCCTGGCCTCACTCTCTGTCTCTGGTCTGTTGCAGTCATCCTTTACAGGACACTCCTCCTGTTCTCTGTCAGCCAGACTTTGTCCCCAGTTGATTCTCCATTTTCACAGCAACTGATAAAACAAGGCTCCAAATAAATAAAGCACAACAAAGACATAACATGTTTGAGGAAGACTAAAACAGTCATAAATCATGGCTGAGCAACTGGTTACATCACAAATAATCTGTATTGGCTTAGTGCTGACACACTTAGAGCAGGTGAAGATTTTTAAAAAGCTTTAAAAAAAACATAGAATTATCCTAAATGCATTTGCTTGAGTATCATTTCATGTATTTTGATGTTGTTTACATCATATCTTTACAATCTGTGCATTGCATTGTGCACCTCTGTGCAGAACTATATTTTTGCACAAATGCTACACTTCTGTCTATAAATATGTTCACAGTGTGATAATGAAAAGATGCCTCCATCTGGAGGGTTTTAATGAGCCAGCTATTTTTTAAAACAATAAACAGCTGCAGGAATTAACTGTTTATGTGGCCATGACACACACGGCCATTGCCAATTATATAGTGTTTTCTTGATTAGTTTGACATTTTATACATTTGTTATTGTTGCATCTTCTTGTTATGTGTACACATCCATAATGCTTTAATTCATTAGTGATGTATATTTCTTCTGCATTTCATACTAATGCATTCTAGTATTAAAGCATATATTTGATTCATCATTGATTAAAAAAAACTTTGTTCTTTTAGGTTTTTATTATATTTTTTGCCAAGATGACTTAAACTCCTTATTTTATAGCTTTGGCTATCAGGAAACCTCTACTTTGCAGAAAGTAGAAAATATAACTACAACAGTTTTGAGAACTGCTTTCTTGCTCAAGCTATGGATGGGAAGCATAGATTGTTTATAAAGATGGATTAACCCTCTGTGACTTCATCCACAGGTTTCTCAAACAACAGTTTTGAAGCCCAGTCTAGTGACTTTGGCCCTCAGCATCTTGGCAGTCCACCTTAAGCCTGGTTAATCCAAAACTGAGCAAATAGGTGAAGCGCGAGTGGAACTGAGCCATTTCTGGGCCATGGACTGTTCTATGACAGTACAAACCTGTTGCAAAAAAATTGGCCTCACTTTTATTTGTGCAACATTTTAAGGAATTTTTCCTTTATAAGCGTGAGTTGAATAAAAATTCACCCCCTGCACAGCTGTCATGAACAGGGAAATTAATAACTCAAACTAATTTTTGTACCAGGTTGTGAACATGTTTATTTCTGTTGTAAAATTTTATATTTTAACATGGGGGTTTATAGGGATTGGCTGCCCTTTGGAGCCAGCCTCCAGTGGCCATTTGAGGGACTGCAATTTTTGGCACTTTCCATGTTGGCATTTTTTATCGCTCAATGGAAAGATTGACACTCATGTCTGCAGGGTGAATATCACGCTAAAGCCAGCAGCTAACCATGTTAGCTTAGTGCAAAGACTGAAAATAGGGAGATTTGTTCACAATGAACAGGTATCTAATTTGCAATCCAAACAAAAAACTATACAAACAGCAATTCATCAATTTAGAGTTTTGTACTCTGTCCTTACGTTGAGTTAGACATTTTCAGGTCTTTTGGCAGTGCATTTGTGTCTATATAGCATTTTTCTCTGGCAGAAGTGTACTGGAGAGCATTTTATTTCATTCCATTAAAAGTGTACGCCCACGCTGGGCAAAGATTTTGTTTCTGTGACAACAATATCTTGCCATCACCATTCCACATCATCCACACGTAACCGGCATTGTATGATAGACAAGTATCACCTCTCATTGGGAATCATTTCTGTCTGACAGCTCGGGATAGACGGACATGACCAAAACAAGTATCTCCTCTATTTTCCTGGTTACCAGGATGATGAGTCCTACCCACATGATTGGTTGCCTGAAAATGAGTGACAGTGATGACGCCAATGTCTTTCTCTAAACTTCAGGCACTTTCAACCAACTAAGAAATACAAAAAAAAAGGAACACTGTGAGAAAAAGTTACTGAGTGCAGAAATATTTTCTCTTTGTGGCTGCATACGCTCTGTCCTTATTGAGACCAACTGAAAAATGATGGTGGCGCTAAGAAACAAGCGCTGTGGTACTCCCCCAAGTTTCCAATTTTTCCATTGAAACAATAGCTCAAAATTTATATTTATCTGGTGTTTCATGGGAAGGTTTATATATTTCTGTAATATATCAACAGAATGCCGCAGTTATGTGACAATCGGCATATGTTTGTCCTTCCGTCTATCAGTCTGTCGTTCCATCTGCGCACAACATTACTCAAAAATAGAATAACGGATTTGGATGAAATTTTCAGGAAAGGTCAGAAATGACACAAAGACCAAGTGATTACATTATGGCAGTGATGCGGCTTATAGTCTGGATCCACGGATTTGTTAATGATTTCTGTATCATTGTGAGATAGCACCACAGTGTCACTGTAACTATGACAACAAGTGAATGCTGCGTCAGCTGCCTGCTGATGATCATATGATTGTGATCCTACTACAGATCCACCGCTGTGGACTTATCTGTCGGAAATCATACAACGACTGAGCAGCCTTCTTGGAGTACTGCGCTTTCTGAGTGTTTTTCTTGTTCTTACTGTTAATCATGGAACAAGAACCAAGGTATGGTTAGCAGAGCTTAGCATAACAAGCTAGGCCAAATAAAGAGAGATAACTAGCCTTTCTTAGTTCAGAAATCTGAGACTGGTATCGGTCTTCTCTTCAAATCTATTTCTGAAATGTCAAACTATTCCTTTTAAAGTCTATTCTAAATGTCATCAGCATATGTCTTGCAAAGTTTCCAAAGCCAAATGCAATCAAAATTCTGGGATGGTCAGAAAAACATGTATAAGCCTCTATTTACCCAAGGATAGCTGATGGGAAGTCAGATCTTGTGTATTTGTAAAAGTGATAAAACAATACAGAACAAGAAAAAAACTGCCCCACTGATCACTTTCTTGCCTTCCTGCTGTCTGAATCTCCTCCATCCTCCAGCCACTGCCCTCCGATTCCCTTTCCATCACTGGTTCTCTGTACCAGTCTACACTCCTTCCAACACTCTATCATCGCAGCACGGAGCCCCGGAGATGTCTCCCTGCTAAGGAGTGATGTAGAGTGCTATGCTAACAGACCCTCTCAGCCACTATTATTAACCAGGCCCAACCCTCATTTCTCAAAGCTTGCAGAAACACTTGCACAGAAGTACAAACAGACAGAAAAGTCCAGGGAAGACACGTAACCACAAAATCCACACAGGCACTTCATTCAATTTCCTCACTGGAGATAAGCAGACATTGCATGTTTTCTTATGTGAAAATTAATGTAGTGCACTACATTTGATTTAACTTTAATTTGGTAGTTGAATTAATGAATTAGCAGCGGTGCATTACAGTGATGACAAGAGTATTTTTTCACAGCCCCGCAACTCCAGTAGCCAATGATAAAAGCAGTATTATTACCACAGTATGCAATATTCAAACAAGAGATTTGTCATCTAATGAAGAGAATTACATTTCAGACTGCATGTATAATTCATTGCCATCAACCTTAATCCAGTACTCAGTGCCGCAGACACAGACTGCAAATGAAGAACAGAAACACACAAGTGCTTTATCTGAATCAATAATCTAGTGTAGATTGAAATTCAAATATATCTGATAAATTCTGGGGAATTCGTGGGGACAAAACGAGCCTACCACTAACTCAATCCACTGTGTGTGTGTCTGCATGCCTGTGTGTACACAATTCAGCTTTCCATACTTCTCCTCCTGTAGTGCATGACCAAAAATCAGTTTTATGTTTTGTCGATGTGTTGCAGAGTGTATTTTCTTGCTTGACTGGACTGGTATTCCTTCATTAGTCTATCCCTATCAGCAGAACTGCCATTCCTGTGTGTGAGTGAAAAAGCCTTCGCCTTCCAGTGGTGTGTATCGAATTCCTTTACCCCCTACCACAGCTAGCGCTGCTAGCTAGGAAGCAGAGTAAATATAACTGCTCCCTCTCTAGCCCACCAAGGCATTGATTTATACATAGCCTACTGCAGCTGGGAGCTACAAATCTGAAGGAAGTCAGCTTATTCATAGAACAAAAATATAGTTGTTTCGTACACACATCTCAGAGGATTTGATACAGTATGGATGAGGGTTGTCAGAGAGGTGTGTATCTGTGCGCACCAGCTAGACACAAATGTACAGTAAGTCTGCAAAACACGTGAGGTTATGACATTCCCCGAATACGTGTGTGTGTGTGTGTGTGTGTGTGTGTGTGTGTGTGTGTGTGTGTGTGTGTGTGTGTGTGTGTGTGTGTGTGTGTGTGTGTGTGTGTGTGTGCGCGCGTGCGCACCATACCGCTATTAAAGTCTAGCCAGAAGAAGGGTTAAGCTCTGCACATTTGTCTACAAGCACATTTCACCTTTTTAAAAATGCTGATTCCCCATAAAGGTAATACAGCTGTCAGTGTGTGTCGCAGTAATTCTGCACACAGCGGGAACCCACCTTCTTGCTCACAGAACAATTAAGCAAAGAGAGGGAGAGGAAGACTGACTACAGACGGGCAACCCTCACCGATGTAACATTTAAATAACACAGGAAGAAACAACAAGCGAGTGTTTGGGAATGCAAAGAAAGAGGGTAAACAGAGCGGGACAGATGGGAGGAAAAAGAGGAAGCGGCAGATGAGAGGGATCGAAACAGACAGAGATGGGGAAGAGGAAAAGAAGAAGACAGGAAAAGAATAAAAGGCCGAGGTCGGGAGTGCGTTCCTCTGTTGTGAGAGGAACCTTGTTGAGTGAGCCAGTGGCTGCGGTGTCTGGCACAGCATCAGTCCATGTGATCAGACAACGGGCGTCTGGCTCATCACCCAGTCACTTTGTTCCCCCTCTGACAGCCTCAAGGCCTGACTGCCTGACTGACTGTTGGTGAGAAAGAGAGAGCGAGCACGAGAAAGAAAGGACGCCTACTGCCTCTGTTCGCTCCCACTGAAGGGGAAATTAGCAATGTGAAGCAATTAAAACTATTGCGAAACACAGACTAAAATTAGCCTTCCCAGGGGTCAGTCAGGCAAAAGTCGATAGTTCAAAGGATGAGTTCTTTCTCCTGCTCTTTGTATCTGTCACACATTTTACACAAAAACACACAGACGTGCACATACACACAGTAGCAAGATGTATAATGGCTGTCCTGTCCACTGCCCTGCAGGCCACGATCCCATTGCCCAGATAGAATTCCTAATTGATGTGACAAAGTGCTCGGGAGTGTCCCGTTTCTCCGGAGTGGTTTTCTAAAATGCTGCTCCGACCTTTTTTCCCCTCTCTCTGTCCTTTTGTATACTATTCCTCTCACAACCAAGTGCGGTTTTAAATGGGGCAAAAACAGTCTCTTGACATCCGACGGTCGGATATTATTATGATCGCAGAATATTGACCGTGGCCACATGGCGGGCAGGAATGAGAGGACAAATCAAACATCAAAAAGCTCAGCTATAAAGTGATGGTCTTTGCAGAAATGAAAAGCATAGCGGCGCGTCAGCTTTCATCTTGTAAGATAATAGCCCAGTCATCGCTGTTAAGAAGACATGGCTTTAGAGTGCAAAAGGAGATGGGTTTGCCTGTGGAAGCTTTTAGGAACTGTCACTCTGCGAAACATGACAGCATCGCTAAAAATAATGCCTGCTTATAAACTCAATGTCAGGGGCTCGGGGCGTGTTAGGTGTCTACTTAAGAGACCGCAGTCTCGAAAAACAACATTTGAGCATGACCGTGCACGCGCTCACACTATCAATCTCCGTGTTACATTTCACTGTCAACAGGCAACAAACGTAGAATGACACAAGCCGACCCATTCTTTGTTGTCTTGTATCTAGATGGATGTTCTTGTTGTGTTTTGTTTCCCATTAATTAAGTGTGGGGGTGTTGGTGTCAGTCACTATTAATTTGGAAGTGGTGATGCGCCCGGCTTTGTTTGTCAGTCTTCCTTTATTACACCACACTATTGTCAGAGAAAATCATGATTAATTTGTTGAATTTAATGATGTATAATTTGGCAAGTCCATTTTTTTTTTTTTTTAAATAGCTGTCAACTTGACAGCGCTGGGGAGATGCATTTGGAGGTTAGCTGTAGAGGGAGGCTGGGTTTGGGATTGCTAATTGTGATTTAGTTGCCGAAATTGTTTTTCAATATTTCAATTATTGGAAATAGTGACAGCTATAAGTGGAATTTCTTAGGTTTTTTTTTTTAAATTTGGTTTTTGGCAGGTGTGTGTATGTGGTCATATAACACAACTACTGCTCCGCCTGGCTTAAATCCACACAATGCGAAAAAAAAAACGCAAAACAAAAGCGGGTGGCTTTGACAGAAATTCTGCACCATGCAGCAAGTGGAGATGTACCTGACCTCATCATTTGTATGGAAATGCTGTTCTGCATGAGCATGATGTTATAACTGTCCTTGTGTTATGACCTTTACTGTATGAAATGGCAACTTTGCATTGTTGTCTGAAAAGACGCTGCGAGACAAAGAGGTGTTCACTGACCTGTGCAATGAGATCAATTGTGTGTCACCGGGATACACGAATGCTTCTATCAAAACCGTCCTGATTATGTGTCCGTCTATGCTGCGTGTGTGCGTGACATGTTTGCAAGCCTAGATTTCTGTGCATGCATGAATATGTGTGTGTGTGTGTGAAGATGATTGTATGCGTTACCATGGTGCCCCCGCCGCTGTGTGTCAGAAATCAAACCTGTTTACCCCCCAAAAGTCTTGATATGGGCCATTTACATTCTGGAATGAGAAACAGATTCAGATTCAGGGACAGTTTCCAAGCCCCATTATTTCCCGTCACCTTCAAATCAAAATCAATTTCCCCAGCCCCTGTTGTTCTCCTCTTGGGCTAAAATATTTTCTCGTCGAGTGTGTCTGATGAAAGGTTTTCTCTGCACAGCCCCAGAGAGGCGGCGTGTTCGGTGATGGCGGAGGCAGCTGTGTGTGCGTGTATGTGTCACTGGAACACACAGCGAACGCGAGATGGACGAGAGCAGTCAACACTGACCCAAGCTGCCCCTGCACTGCTGTGTTTGTTTAGAGCAGAGAGTGAGTGCTTCATACTAAAGACAGATAACATCACCACCAGGAAACACACACACACACAGTGAAAACGGCAGCCACGCTAGCCCAACAGCGCTTCTCTGTTGTGGCGCATGTTTGCTTGTAATGTGTGTTGTCTGAAGAGCTGTTTGTTCTCCTCCCCATGCTTGATCAGGTTGGATGAAATCTCCTTCTCCCTGCCGATGGCAGCGACACAGTAGCGGAGGGGGGATACTGATCTGTCAGCGCACCATACAGACAGCACTTAAGAGACTCAGGGTAATGGCTGTTCGTGGGCCCTGCTAAAAACCCTCCCCTGTTGCTGAGGCTTAGTGTCACTTAGGAGGAGGGTGTGAAAGATGCGGCACAAACTGCAGGGACTCTAACTAGATGCCTGCCAACTGTAAAGACAACTCCTGTCCAAAGAAATAACAAGATTCTAATGGCCATTTAAGCCTCCAGCAGGTAAATATTATCTCTTCTTTTAGCCTGTGTTGTTCACTGTTATCTATGTAAAGTTTGCATTTCGGCAGGCTTTCATAACACAATTTATATTTTGTAAGCGCTATTACAGCACCTTAGTATTCATTGAGTTTCCGCTTTAAATTCACATTTAGAGATCACAAATTGAGGACAGTTTAAATTTAAAAACCTGCTTCATTGAGACTATGTGGACATGGCTTGACTAAGTTCTCATCCTAAAATGGCAAAATTCGCTGTTGCCATGCAGAATATCATTTGCCAAACACCATGTGTACATGTATATGAGATTAGCATCTTTGCATTACTCATCTCCATGCTTAGCGCAAGCTTTATGTCTGGGCTGTTAATGGTACTTGGTTAAGGTCATTGTGGTCTTAACCTCTGTAGTATCAGGATGTCACTGATTGTTGGTCTGAGATGGGATGCAAACAACAGCCTCCAGTGTCATAATCAGACTTTCTGTACACCAAACCACTCACTCCAGTTTCCTCCCTAAGAGGTCCACAAGTGGGTGCATGTCAGAAAAGTGAAAACGTAGGTCAAGTGAGTCAAACCACAGATGCAGGAGGTTTTCTGGCGAGGGCAGTGTCACTTCTACCAGATAAGGAAACAACCCAGCAACTGTCGTCAGATTCTTTTTCTGACAGTTTGAGTGTTTTAGTCTGAGTGACCCATAAAACCACCTATTCAAGTCTGATGGGTCCAACTTTGGCACATAATACTCTGTCCATGATTGCAGAAAAAAGTTGGATCTTTTAAGCTGCAGTTAACAGAAATCTAGGAAATGCAAGAATAATAAAATATTTTCATCTTTTCCCTTTCTGTTCCAAGCCCATCCCACCAGACAAACAAGCACCCTAAAAGCATAATAGTCAGTCAGAAAGGCCAACATTCATTTGTGGTTGCACCCTGTTGAATTAAAGTCCTTCATCTAACACACTGTATTTAACATATACCTCTAATTCCAGGTGAAAAGCCCCGTGATTGGCTTGAATCTATCATCAAGGTTTAGATTATTAAAAGCCCAAAAACAGACTTAAAATGAGGTGCACACATCTAGTTTCCTCTCCAAGCTCTTGAGTTACAGAGCTTGGAGACACTTTTATACTTTTTAATTCACGTTTTTACAAGTTATTCAGATTTTTTTTGTCTTATATTCCTTCATTTCAAAGGGTGGGATGGCTTTGAAAACAAGTAAAAGTTAGAATCAACCACAAATAAAACACTTCATTTCCTAGGAGCACCGTGTCGAATTGGACAAAAATATATATATAAAATAATATATATATAATATATATATATATAATATATAATATATAATATATAATATATATAATATATATTTATATATATATATATATATATATATATAAAAATATATATATTTGGGTTTTTTTTGTCCTCTGATGCCAAACAACACTACCTACTTCATTTCTAACAGCACAGGATTTCCTTTACGGTGGTGGTGTCCAAGGTCTAAAATCAACTGTCGAGGTCAAAATTCATTTTATGTGGGTCAGTATACAATTCAGGGACTTTTGAAGCCCATGGGATATATCTTGCATACATTTTTATGAAAAGTAAAATAACTAATGCTTTTTATGTTCATTTTGATCATATCTTTACACATTCCATAATTATTTATTATGGAAACAATCACTTATTGATAAAAATGACTGGATATCACTAAAATGCCAACTAAATAACTGCCCGAATTAGATAATAAACACCTTATAATGAGCTAAACAATAAGAAAATGATCTTATTCAAAACATTTTTTGATTGTGTCCTTTTTATTAAGTTGAGATAATCATGACAGATATTTCTTTTTTGGCAATATATAATATAGTTTGATATGGAAAATAACAAATTGTATCTGTGTCCGAAAAATCACTTTCAACCCATTCAACCTAATTCAAACCCATTCCAAAAACACCTCTCAAGGTGTAGTGTGTTCATTCCAGATCACATGACCTGCTCCATATGATGTCATTTCCTCCTGAAGAAAAACCTGGCCAGACTCCAAGGCTTTCTCAGTTATTTAATATGAAGTAGTGTGTGAGTCAAGTGTGGATTTATCGCAAGTCAACAAGTTTACTATAATATCTTTATAAATAACTTTCGATTTCAGTTTTACTCAATTTTATATATAATATTTAGAAAAATATTTCTCCAAAAATACCATGTGGGTGTTTAGTTATAGGTGGCCATATTGATTTTAGGCCTAAAAACAGCAAAAATGTCAACTATGATACCCATCAACTATGTTACAAAAAGCCCTGCAGTTATATATTGAACCATATGCTGCCTATATTTCTATTTTTATCATTCATTTTGATAATTTTTACCTTTAACAGATAGCCATGGTTCATGAAGTATGGTTGCCACAGCTTTCAGTCTGTGACCTAACACTTGGCCACCATCGTATGTAAAGCTCCGACTTGAGGTGACTCGCTAAAATAATAACGTACGTTGTATAATACCATTAATTATAATATATTTTTGTACAAATTACCATTTACTCTAGAAACCTACTAGGAATATCTCTGATAGCAATGTTGCCATGAAAGTTTTTAATGGCATTACTCACAAAAAAACATTTTGAAGCCCACTGATAAATCGCCTTTATGGCTCTATTGCCAATTGTGACCTTGTAAAATGTGAGGAATATGTAATACTGTACCACAAACACATTCAGTGTACACCTTTGCTTATTCATTTGTACACAGCTGTTATCTTATGGATTGAGTAGACACACACAAGACATAGAGTTGGCCATTATTCTGCTGCAACTCTGGGGCTTCATAACTCAATAAGAACATGGCTGTTGGTGATTTATGCTGCGGACCATGGGAGTCTGCACATAAATCACAGAGAGCTCACCTATCGCTTTCACTTATTCATGCTAGCTATTATTTATACCGCCACCGTCTGGCCCTGTGTGATCAATATCCTTAATTCTAATTACATCTCAAGCACTCGCCACTCCGTGTGTTGGAACAACGCGCATTTGTGTCGAAAATGTTAATCAGCGGGGTCGGCGTGAGGTACAGGAGGGGATGAAAATCACTGAATGAGGCGGAGTGGCAGAGTGAGAGGGACTAAGAGGGAGTGTGATTAAGGTGGAGTGCAGAGATGAGAATGCTAGCTTTATACTCCAGCGGTGGGATGACGCTGACCTGAAATACTGGAGATCAGAAGTAATCTGTCGTGTTCAGGCGAGGGTCCAAAATGGTGTAGAAGAAAGGCCAAGACCAGATGAATAGAGAGGGGATCAGTCTCACCAAACAAACAAGGCTTTTATCCAGAGCCGAGCCGCCTGTTGACTCTCCCTATAGTTGGCTATCTCAGCTCCCATCGCCTGTTGACTCTGCTGCTCGGTGGATTTGAGACAAGGATCACACCATGGCTGAAGTCAAAGTCTTGTGTTCATAATGCCCAGTATGCTAGCGGACACCGTGGCACACTCGGTGTGATAAGGTCTCGGCCCCTGCTGGTGAACCTGCTGTTTAACTTCACAAACAACTGCAGTGATGACAATGATGGAACAAAAAAAAAAGAAAAACGAGAAGAAAGCCCACTTTGTTTCTCTCTGCGGTGGTAGCATGATTGGGGTCCGTGATCGCATCTTGTCAGCCCAGCTAGGAGGGAAGATTGTGGCTGTGAATGAGTTTGAGTGTCTGTGTGTGTGAGTGTGTATGTGGGTGAATTGTTTGCTTTTGATCAGAGCCGATGTGAGCAGGGATGAGAGATCTAATCTTCCTGGCAGGACACAGACAGGGGCAACATCTTGACCCTTTTCACCCTGGCTCGACTGTACCTACTCAAAATGTTCCTGTTTTTTTGCTCACCAACAGCTACAGCATATAAAATAAAGACACGCATAGTACAATACAGGCTCTAAAAACTAGCCTAAAAAAATCAGGAAGCTGAATTTGTGAAAAATAATTATATATGTAAATAAGCTGTTCCGGTGCAGACATGACAGCAGTCACACTCATCTGCTGTTTGCCCAGCGAAGGTTGCTCACATTGATAGATGTGTGTTTGTGTGCGAGCATCTGTGCGTCTGTGTACTGTTTACTGTAGGGATGAGGAGTTTCCATAATCCAGGGCGCTGCTGTGGCAACGAGGAAATGGAGGTAGAGTGACTTTAAGCCCACAAGAAAAAAGAAGAGGTGAAACAAAAAGGTCACTGACAAGGAAGAAATGCAGTGAAAGATACAAAAGGAGAATTATCCAAAGTCAAAAAGATTTTCCAGGAATTGTTCTTGGAGGCAGTCCAAGCAGTCACTTAGAACTGCCAGCAATGCTGTTGGTTCCTGTTTAGGCTTGTTAACAAAAATTCAAATGGGAATCTGAGGAACATAGCAACAGAACAACCAAACTGCAAAAATATTTTTAGGTTTTTTGCTCCTGAATGTTTTAAAAAGATATGTTCCTGGATGTGAATCCAGAAGTGGATTGAAAACTGCAAGGCCCATGAGCAATACTTTTCTTTTGTCTGTGTATATCAGTGTCTGTGTGTCTCAGCAGAGTCTGCCTCCAGCTAACAAAATATCTCCCAGTGGATAAGTTTCACATGCCCTGACATCAACTTTTGTCAAACAAGATTTGTCTCGTACTTGTTAAACTAATTGGCCTTCATCCTAAACTTGAAACAAATCATGTCATGCATTCCATTATAAATCTACCCCAGTGGAGGTTCTTGTCAATAGCACGAGAGAGAAAGAGGAGTGTGTGTTGGAGAAAACGTGGTCGAGTAGTAGCGGGGGCACAGAGCAGAAACACATCATAGTTGTTGTTTAATTTGATGATGTCTCCGGCGAGAGCAATGTGGGCGTGCTGCTGGCTCAGATCTATCTTCCCCTCTCTGTTTGCGAATGTGTTTTTAACCACTAGATCATTGTAGCAATACACTGGTGGCAGCGCTCCGGCATTACCCTGCCTGCAGCATCGATCCTCACAGCTTCATTTACAACACTATGGATTTCTGCATCAGAGGGGAGGAGTGAGAGACAAAGAGAGACAGTGAGTGAGACAGAGAGCGACCAAAATGGAATTTTTAGAAGCAATTTCGATGCACAAGCGTAGTGATGTCTTAAAACTAAATAGAAATATATGAGCAATTTCAAAGGCCACGTGTGAAAACTCAAAGGGCTATTGAAAAGGTTGTTTTTTGAAGCTGCAGAAATTTTAAAAGGTTTTCAAGTTTCTCAATATTGCACTTTCACATAAATGAGAGACTTGCAAGAGAAAGACAAAAAAAATAAAAAAAAGTTGAAGTCAAAGCAGAGGTCATGGTTGTCTTTTGGTTCCAAGTGGATCAAATTCTGAAATCGCCTGTACTTCCATAATACAACTAATTTCCCATATACTGCACTTGTCAGTGTGAGTCTGTAGAATTTGTATTTGCACAGCATGGAATAAACCCTCAGCATACAGCAGCCAGGTTTCCGTCCAAATACAGCACTAATTACAAAAACATTTTCATAAAATCTACAAAAAAAAAATGTTAATTAATTTGAGTTTCTGTCCACTACTGTTATGCAAATGTTAGGAGTTGGTTCATTGAGATAAACAACTAAATCTCCAGTCGCGCACCATTAAATTATCTCAAAAGAAGAGGGAGCAATGAGAGGATATAATTAAAAGGGCACCAGAATTGATTCACTAAGTCAGCTTTCATTGCACATAGTCCCATTTCAATTTACATCCAACTCTTCCACCTCAGCCAAACACAGGTTTCTTTTTCTTTTACTTTTGAAAATATCCAGTGGTCAAAATTTCTGTATTTTCACAGATTAATGAATGGAAGCATTTATTTTAGCAAGAGAAAGGTCAGATTTAGATGATTTACTACTACACAACTAGTCTTGAAATCAAATCACTTTTCACACAAAGCCTGAAAACGTCATGTCATGCTTTGGATAATAAATCTACCTTATAGGAAGTCTTTGCAAAGACCCACCAGTTTGTTTTTTAATTTGCTGATGTCTCCGATGAGAGACGTGGGTGTGCTGCAGTACAATATGCGGGCAAAGAAGAAACTGTTACTGCCTCTAAAACACTTTTTTAATACTCCAGGCTCTTATACATTTATAGCCTAGTAGCCTACATGTTTATAATTTCAACTATCATTCAAGTATACTCCAGAGTCAAGGGTGAATTATGCAGTTCTAACTGTGCTCACAGGCTGAGTAGTGCTCTATCAACTAGGCAGTTGAGAATTTAAAATTGTCAGGCTGTCCCTTATAACTGTTTCCTTCACTATTTTTTGATTTTAAGAATAATTTACTTGATCGCATGGTAATAGAGGTTGCTTGCAATGATCAATCGAGACAATTGTCACCTGACTTTGCAGTTAGCAGTTAGCTCTACAAAGCATTTTAATGTATTTTAACTCATTTGGAGGGTCACAGCATTGTTTTGAGACACTCTTAGATTTGTACTTTCTAACTGCAGCATGCAGTTGCTTTCAGTGACAAAGGTATGAAAAGTCGAGTAGAAAACTATGCTGATGTTGCTCCATGTCCGCCAAATGTAGACATGGACAGCCATTGTACAGCTTGTTAATATCAATTTGTTTTATTTGCAGCCTGCTCTGTTGCCCCCAAGTGGCTAAAAATTCAGTTATTGCAGGTTTAAGGTTTAAAAAAAAAAAAAAGACGAAACATACAGTTCAGGGTGGCTGACAATCAAACCAATGCTTCCTCCTTGGATCCCCGATAAATCTGAATCCCACAAATCCAGTCCATTCAAAACAATCTTAAGATTAGGCAATGCTGCTGCATGGCACATATTACTTATTCATGGCAGATATTACTTAGGTAATGACATGACATCAATAATTGATAGCCATTTACAAATGCACAATGCGTATATTGATGTAATTTGAGTCCTTGCATGTGAAGTGGGCCTAGTTAATGTATCCAGAGGGATTTATAATTCATTAATTCTCTGTAGCTCCGATGATTGAGGCTTAGTATTGAGGATGTGCCAGGAGACAGCCAGAGAGGGAGAGGGACACGGGGACAGAGCACATGAAGTCAAAGGTCAATCCACTGAGGCATAATATAACATGCACAAATGAATGTGCTCACTACCTCTCTCTTGGTTTCTCTCTCTGGTTTTCAGAAGCTTGCAGGGATTTCTTTAATCGGAGGGATCAGGAGGACTTATAAGTGTCCACTACTTTAAACAGTGCTCAGTGTGTGAGCAGAGGAGCTGAGCCTGTTCTTTGGCTTGGCTTGTGGGGTTTTGTGTCTAATTTCACTCAATTAAATGACACAACGCCTCCTAATTGCGAATTTAAGGTATCTGCAGATGTCTATGTCGCTGTATGCAGACTGTCCACAAACCTTTGTGTATCTTTGTGTGAAGGTATTGTTTGGGCAAATCTACTTAGTGGCTATTGTGACTCTATGGGATGTGCAGTTTTGCAGTCTGCATCTTCTAGAGATTCAGGGAGAACTCATACAAAACAACACATCCTGGGGCAAGCAATACTGCGTCATTCAAAATCCTTTTTGAAAGTAAACAGAATGAAGCCACCTGGAAAGTCCTTTATGGCTGTTTGCATTCAGGGCAACTTGCAAACAGCTTACATTTGAGTGTGGAAGTAGCTTTCCATTTAGCTTCAGAAAAGTTGTAAAAGATTGCTTCAAAGTATCCAGTTTGCAAAAATAAAACTACATGATGTACATGCTTTTTTTTCTTTACTGAATAACACCACAGCTGGATAATAGAGACTCCAGTTGTGGGTAATTGTTCTGCAAATTGACCAACACCCTCTCCTGAGATATTACGTTTGCCTCGTCTTAGGATGTTTTTTTTTCTGTTTGTTTGTTTTTATTTTTTACCTGAGGCTAGTCATCCAAAGCAACTTTTTCTATTTTTTATTCACTTTGGATCACAGGGGGTCCTGGAATAAAAATACATGTTAATGTTTTGTGTCTACAAATACTGCAAATATCTGCACAAATATGAAAAATGAAATATCTGGAACTGGTGTCTTGATCTGAAAATAAATTGGGCATCATTTATGTAGGGCTCCTAATCTATGGATTCATGATAAGGGAAAATAATTAGATCTGGGACTTTAATGCGTTAATCACGATTAATTCATTACAGAAAAAAAATTATTTGTTTAAAAAAATAACGCATACTGTACTAGTAACACTGAAGCACACTCCAGCCCAGTAGGTGGCGGTAATGACCCTTAAGTCTGTTTGCCAGACTGAAGAAGATGACAGATGAAGAAGATGCACAGGATGCAGTGAGTAAATCAGTGCAGAAACGTCTGACCAACATGGTGGCTTGGTCGCAAACTTTCTCTTTTATTACGAAAACTGTTCAGCAAGAAATATTTCTGACAACATTTGAGGTGAGGAATTAGCAGCTGAAGCTGTCCTGGTTTTAATTCAACGATGGCTGGGTTAGACGTTTGACGAAAGTTTCGCGATGCATCGGACCTCCACTGCCCGTATCTCATTTGCAAAAATGAAACTATGCAAATGAGCTCCAGGGCAACTCTCCTTATGTTTAGCTATGACAATAGACAATAGACCACTTTTCAAAGCCTTGAAAGTGTTTGAGTTTACAAAGCGCCTCAAAATGTTGAATAGAATCGCTATAATTACACTTTGAGTTTGCAGTAATCTGTGAATGTAGTAGACAGATGAAAATGCAGATAAATATAACTGAAACATAAACATTTTTGCTGTTTCAGTTAATGTATTTGTCCGTTCACCAATTCAGTCATCAACCAAAAATGATTTGAATTGAAACATTTTTCTTATTGTGTCAAATAATGCTATTCGGAGAAAAAACGTGATTAATCGCAATTAATTAATTACAAAGACTGTAATGAGTTAAATTACATTTTTTAATCATGTCACCACTAAAAATAACATTGAATATTGTGCATTACCAGACCATAGTCTTGTTTGATGTGATTTCTTTTTCGATTTTAGAAATGAAGAGCTCGTGTACAAAATACTGCAACAGGTACCGGTGATGTAATCAGGTCAAGGCCTCAATGTTCAATATCCATTTTTGGAAGGCTGGTCCTTGTTGGAAAAGAGTGTGAGGATAGAGATATCCCTAGAGCTCTTATCGGCTCCACTTCTAGCTGATAGACATTGACACACTTTCAGGCGTACACACAGACACACATACGATTATCCAGAAGAAATGCCTCAGGTGAGATAAAAAACGGGGGGGCTTCACACTGCCTGGTCCACCGTTGCCACATCATTTGACACACACTTGATTTGGGTACACAAATGCCCGTACATGAATACAGATAGATATAAGCACTTGAGCACAAATACAGACACACACACTCAACGGTTTGGTGTTCACCATGATGCAACATGCAGGTGCAAAAGTGAAAGAAAAGAAGAGCCACCACTACATGCCACTTTTTAAAGCTTTATTTGCATGCATTTACTGAGCAGCTGACATGCCATTTTTTTCCCCAACAGTTTTCTCGACCAGTAAAAGCACAAATTTCACAAGAGTGGTAGGATAATTGAAGCAAATAATAACATTTTGTCACTGTGTAGAGTTTCTTTCTGTTACATTTAGGGCTGCATGTAGAAGCACAGCATCCTTCCATGCATACTTCCAAGACTTTCAGTGATTGTATGTCATTAAACTATATAATTTAAGACATCCTGATAGGAACAAAGAGATTTAACAACATAGAGAAAGAAAATAGTACCAGAATGAGATGACATTGGGTGGAGAAAAGAGAACAGAAAAATCCTGGACTGAATGCTGGTGCAAGACTGCAGAGCAGCAAGAGGAGTACAGAGGAAAATAGAAGCACTATTTGATATTTAATTGGAATTGATCCCGTGGAGCAGGTTAAAATTTTAACAATGGCCAAGTCCATACATTTCAGGCGTGGAGCAATGGTGTGTGTCCTCAGATACTGAGCCTTGGAACACAAAAACAAGAAGAAGAAAAAAAAAAGGCGAGCAAAGTCCATGTGAATCGCACATCAGAGGGGGACAGACGAGCAGAAGGTCATTAAAGGGAGTGAAAAAATGAAAGGTGAATGAGGGGGAACAGAAAGAGGGAACACAGGCAAGACAGGAACAGAACAGGAAGGAAGGGGGGAGAAAACAACAGACAAGTTTTAATATTTCTTCAGAGATGATTTATTTATCCACCTTATGGCAACACCACCCATCTGAGCCAAACAAACCAACGAGATCCTTAATAATGGAAGCAAGAGAGAGGAAGAAATGTTTAGTTTAATGTACTAGATGTGCTGCTTCAAAAATATATGTATGTCAGCAACGGCCCGATGTTTTTTTTGTATAATACATTATATCTGGGCTGTAATTGCCTTCTTTGTGCTAGCTATACAGTATATAGAACTATTACATTCAGTATATTCTGTACTGGGTCATGCTAGCATAATGTAGATCAGTTAGAAGTTGTCAGTATGGCAGTTAGCAAAATGACAGTGTAAAGTGGCTAAATTCTGTTGACTTTCAGTCAAATTTCAGAACTAACTTTTACTGTAAAATGATCAATGGTAAAAATCTCATTGTGTGGAAAGCTGCTGGGATCTCATGCTAGCTACTCCAAAATAAGTTGTTTTCATTCTATCTTCCCCGAATTGCTGCGGTGTATGTTAAGAGTGAAAAGTAAGCATGACTCCATCTGTTCATGCATCCATTTTGTTTTGCTTATCTAGAGTTGGGTCACGTTTGCAGCAGACTCAGCTGGGCATTACAGACCTCCCTCTCCTCATGTTTTCCAGCTCCTCTTGGGAAATCCCAAGGTGTTCCCTGGCCAGATGAGATACATAGACCCTACAGCAAGCTCTGGGTCTATCCTGGGGCCTCTCAGTTTGATGTAACCTCCAAAAAAAGGCGCCCAGAAGGCATCCTAATCAGATGCCCAAACCACCCCAACTCGCTCCTTTCGATGCAAAGGAGCAGCAAGTGTACAGCAAACTCCCTGCAGATGTCAAAGCTCCTCACCCTATCTCTAAGACTGAGCCAACTCAGCCTATGGTGGAAATTCATTTCGGCCGTTTGCACCCATGATCTAATTCTTTCGGTCGCTACCCAGAGCTCATGACCGTAGGTGAGGGCTACAAAGTAGATCGACCGGTAAATTAAGATCTTTGCCTTCCGGCTCAGCTCCCTCTTTACCACAACTGTTTGGTACAATGCCTGCATTATTGGTGACGCAGCACAAATCCATCTGTGTATCTCAGTCGCTCATGAGCAAGATCCCGAAATACTTAAACTCATTTGGCTGCAGCAAATCACACTCAAACCTGGAGGGAACAATTTGCTGTTTTCTGGCAGAAAACCACGGAATCAGATTTGGAGGTGGTGACTCATCCTGCTTGCTTCATACTTGGCTGAAAACCACCCCGGTGCATGCTTAAGGTCATTGTCTAATTAAACCAATAGATCCATGGCCTGTGCAAAAAAAAAAAAAAAATCTCCAATGTTTCCAAGCTGGACACCCTTCTATGCCCTCAAATCCTGTTCCTGAATATCACAAATTGGATCAGACACAAAGGTCAATCTTGGCATAGTCCAAAACCCACTGGTATTTGATTCTGTGCCAAGTATAAGAATACTTCTCTCACTTTGGTTATACCGGGAACTGTGTGGATCCTAACAACACCATACTGGGGCAGTGTCCAACAAGGTTCCCTATGGTATATGGTTGTACACCATCTGCGAAATACATAAAGACTGGATGGCTAAGCTCCCCGAACATGACTGGGATGGAATCTGCATTGCTGAATTTAAGAGTCGACAATCAGTCAGATGTTCCTACTCAAAACTCTGAAAAAACTTCCCTGGAGAAGCTAAGCAGTGTGATACTCCAATAATTGGAACCACCGCTCCAGCCTGCAGTTCTATAGACATCTTTCCCGGCCTTTACATGATACTGAAGAGGTGTGTCCATCAAGACCACCCAACAGTGTCCTGAAAGACGTATAGACATAATAGTGGTCTTCATGAGAAGTATTTCAAAAAGCCAAATCATCCTTAAACTGGTAATATCACATCTATATAAAAATGACATTTATCTGTGAGTGAATGTGTGTACTTGTTGCAGAAAAAAATGTCCACTCTGCACCTACTAGTTTCTCTAAAAAACAGCAGTAATGAGCCCTGATAAAAGGACAACATGAAAGAAGAAGAGATACATTACCATGTGGGCACACAGAGAAATATGTGCGACGTCCTGTTCCTTCCCACCTTTGTCTTTGTCTGTGCGCTCGCATGTTGGCATATATGCACATGTGCACAGACACTTTTGCACACATGCCAACACAAACACAGAGGCGCGCAAACATAACACAGAAAGCCAATGCCTAAAGACAAAAGCTGCGCCGCGGAACAAAAGACGACCAAAAAAAGCCATCAAGACACCCGCAGCAGGCACCCATTGTGATTAATGAAAACAAATATTGGGAGAGAGTGGGGCACAGGCACAGAGAAACAGCACAAACAATGGAGCAGACAGCATAATGCATTCAGGGTTCACTGACGGCCCTCTAGTGCAGAATGAGAATAATAGGAGGAGAGAGGGTGTGGGATAGGGGGGCAAGAGGGGGAGGGAGAAGGAGGGGAGGAAGAGGAAACAAGGGCACTAATGCAAAATCCATTCTACCTAAAAAACATCAACATACATACCACAAACACACGCACACACACACACAATTGCGCCAGCCAGCTTTCAAACCCTCGGTACTGTCGGCGCGTCTGTGCTTACACCTGCCACACCAAGCAGTCTCTAAGAATTTTCATTTGCAAGACGGAGCCTGAAGTTCACACGCAATAGCTGCATGTCTCTTAATGCATTTGTGAGAGTTTAAGCAGGTTAAATATGGCTGACGCAGGTTTGCAAGTGCAGGGTTCCGTGGTGTCATGGCTTGATGACCAGTCACTGCAAAGTAATGACAGAGCCGGTTTGACAGACAGCCTATGATCGTCTGCTTCTTTTAAAATAAGCAAGGTCAGAGTTCATCAACCAACACCTGTTTTCAAATAGGAATTTCTGATCTGACAAAAACTCAGCTCCCGCGTAGTCTCTCATTTCAAGACTTTCAATCCTTTGGCTTGCTCTTCAACATTCTTTAGTTTGCTCAGTCGTCATGGAGCTGTTCGACTTCCATGTTTGATTAAAGCTGAGCTTGAGATTTCGCTCTGTTTTTACCCATATTTTCTAAGGCTTCAGAGAGAGTCAAAGTTGTGACTTCAAGTTGGTCATTTAATCTCGTCCTCTGTAGCTTTAGATCTCATTCTGGATGTTAGGATCTGAAAACTGAGGCGAAGAAACATTGAGGGCGATGTTCTACTATGTTCTACTGCTGTCTTGGAGCTCAAATGGATATTCATCACTTCACAGTACAGGTAAAATGCCACTGATTTCCACAAAGTCAGATCAATTTAATCTTTTCAATTTGATAATTATAGTATGTCGCATATGGAGAAGTAGCGTATGTGTTTTTCTCCTGGTGAGACGAACCACGTCGAAAGTAAAATGCACACCTCTGCTCATTAGGCTGCTGCTAATTAGACCTCTGCTGATTACATTCTGCTCTTCAATTTTATTTTGCTGCAATGAATGAATGACACCGAGGGATCCTACATGGCTTCCATTAGTCTGAGATGATGTAACCCAAACCGACGTCAGACGTGATCACTTAGCTCAGAAATTCCAACATTTACTGCTTAAACTCTTCCTGCTTGAAGCCGCCTGTGTGATAAGACAAACACAGGGCTTCCAGTGGGCTCGACTACCCACTGGGAATTGGCGCAACTTATTTCCCTTCATCGACAGTCTCTAAACAAACAGAGCCAGCAGGACGGGGATGAAGGAGCAAATTTATGTTGTGAGACAAAGGGTAGCCGAGGGAGGAGGGATGGAAGCAACAGTCGGGTCTGGCTGTCTGGCCGGAGGCTTCCCTTGGTGTGCTGTGTTATTCCCATCCGGCGTCATTACAGTCTTATCTCTAGGCGAGCCACGCAGCCAGTGAGAATGGGCCGCGGAAGCACTGCAAGGTTGTGGACCTGACACACCTGCCACCTCAGATAAAATAAACATCAGAATTAGGACGCTATTTAGGCTCCTTCTTCTCACTGTTTCTCGGTCGCTTTGCTCCCTCTCATCTGGCTTCCATGTTGATTAATCCCTCTCTCCCTCTGTTTGTGTCTGTTTCGTTCCCTCTCTCCCTCCTCCCCTCATCCCGCCCTCCCTCATTCCCTCCAGTCCTTCCTGACAGGGCTGCGATAATGGGACAGTAAATTAGGACCATCCCGTTTCCCACCATGGCGTCTTCTCAGCTGTTGATATAATCCCTCACCTATAAGGTCAGAGGCTAATCGTTGTAAAGCAGTCAGTGCCATGGTCAGAATAATCAATCACTCCAAACTGCAATATCACACATGCCACAGAACGCCGTAAACATCACAGCGAAATCGCGCTCCCACAAACACACCTGCTGCTTTTATTCCAAAACAACAAACACCAGCAGGTTTCACTCACTGACACAGAGATTGAATGATAGCCACATTTAATGTAATTAACGAATTTATTTGACAACCTGTTTCAATATCAGCCATACTCATCACACAGCCAAATATTTGTTATTTCATAGTCAAAAAACAGCTCCTTCTGCGATTGCTTCGAGTGTTTACATGGTTTTTTAGCCTTTCACGTTTCTCCTTTTGCTGGAAAATCTAATCACTCTCACAGGTTTCACTTAATCACATGAAAAACAAAACCTGAACTATTGAGTCTCTTTAATCCACTTTGTGAATACATATCGGAGAACACAGCTTTCAAATTCCAAAAGGGATTAGTTCTAAACGGCAGAGACAGAGAGGCCTTTGAGGGGAGCTAAAATTACAGGTGGAGTGATCCCTTCTAAAATTATCCAACTCTTTTATATTGCGCCTCTGAAGAATTCATGCTCATGTTTAATTCCAAAGCTCTGATAACGAATGTCTCCTCCAAGCACCTGAAGATTAATAGACTTTTACCAGGTGCTCTCTGTCTTTTTATAACACACTCCAGCTATTTAAACGCTCAGCTGTCTGGCTGTCAGCTCCCAGCATGAGGTCATTTAGACGGAGTCTGAACCCATAGAAATACTTACAGAGTTGTACAGCAAATATCACCAAACGTAAGTAGAAATAAATGCAAACTCACAAAAACTCATAAAAATAAGATTCATATTTTTGAATGTTTACAAGTGCATTGATTTACATAAAATTATTTTAGCAGCACTGAAATTCAAAAGGCACTTTAGTCATACACAGTCACAGCAGTGCTAGGAGCTAAATGCTGACATCAACATGCTAATATGTTCAAATGAACTTACATTAAATGTTCTGCAGATGTTTAGAATATGAATCACTTTAATTGGCATATGAATATTTACTAACTAGCACCATTCAGACAAACACAGCTAAGCTTACTGTAGTAATGGTCATAAAGCAACTAACAAAACTAACAGGCATACTGAGAGTTCACAAACAGACATTAAGTTGTGATCAAAAAGTTCCAATACTGTCTATCGTGCAACTTTCCCTCTGGATCAGACCATCAATACAAGAATACTATCTTAAATTTATGATTTGAGCAAAAACAAGCTGTATATCTGTACAATATTTTCCCACAAAGACATTTTTTTCTTTGACATTTTTCTAGTCTATCGAGCCTAACACAAGCAAAGAACTACAGCTGCTTGTATCTGCCGCTATGAGTCTCAAACACTATTTAAGTTTTGCACCATTTGTCTTTCCAAAACAACTGTTCAAGAAAAAAGAAAAGAAATGTATATGTGAGACAATTTTCTACAGGCGTTCAACACTGTTTTTTTTTTCTTACAAGTTCACATATTTATTTATGTAATATTCTCTTTGACTTCACACTTGTTGATATAGGGGTGTGAATATGTCTTGCACCATATTCACTGCAGCATCTGTCAGAAAAAATGTGAGTGTGCGAGTTTCTTAACTTGTGATTCGTAGAATAGGATTTGACCAGCTGCACTGGAGAGCTTGAAAATGTGTAACCGTTTCTGTGGGACTTCAGATTTAGTGTTACATGGGACTTCTTTATACAGCTCAAAATGACACTGTAGCGGGTTCTCAGTTGCATCGCCCCAATAATACCTTCATCCAGCTGTACTGTAAAGTCTGAAGGAGAACATGCTGCACAAACGACCCGGTCTGTGGCATGAGGGCATGTGAGTGCTTCAGCTGCACTCGGCTCGTTGATTGTGCAGAAGTTTTTAGGTGACAACAACACAATTGCCACTTTCCACCCACCCTACTCACCAGATTTGGCACCATGCGACCTCTTCTGCTACCCAGTCAAATACAAGTTTAAGGGTTTTTGGCAGAGTGGAGGAGACTCAGCCTCCATTACAGATGTGCTTGTCGTGTTTACAGAACAGGACTCCTTGGAAGCATTCCAAACATGGCAGGAGAGCTGGCAACGGGGTGTCGCTGCGAAAGAAGACTACCTTAAAGGGGGCTACAGCCACTTCGCTGAATTTTTTGATTGTACATTGAACATGATCTGGGAACCACCAATGTTTTGTGTCAATCTGCATACTAAATATTGGTATAGCACAGGGGAAAACTTTGGCCTGGTGGTTCAAGAATGATTCATCTTTTGGTCACCATGAATGTATGTGCAAAATGTAATTGCAAAACATCTGCGAGTTGCTGAAATATTTATCATTTAGGCATCATGACTGTCTTTAAATATTGATATTTAAAATGAAACAAAGTGAACCAACTGAGAGAACAACATTAACATCCCTACAGCTATGCCCCAAGCATTAAATCAAAATATTCTGGATAATGTTTTTTGTTGAATGGGTTTGATTTTTAATTTAAAAAAACAAAGCAAAAAAAAAACACACAAAAAAAACAAGTGTTTGATATGAAAAAAAATCACAAAATGACAAAAGTGCAAACTCTTGGCGAGGAAGCAACTAAGAACACAAATTTAGACCAACTACACATCATAAAAACCAAACACTTCGCTGCTGCTGCCTCGCCTCTTTGCACCAACTCAAGCCAAACTTTGAGTGATGAAAAAGCATATTCAGATTTCACACTCCAATAACAACAAGTAATCAAGGCCAGTGGTAGAGCCGCGCCGACAGAGGCAGCAGACCGAGGCAGAGCGACGCTACCGCAGGCCTCAGTCACATCTAAACACCTGTCTCCAAATGGACACATCAATCCCTATTTCACAGCCCGCCTAGCCTCCTACACTGACACACATAAACGTGCACACGTGTGGTATGCATTATAGACACCGCACACACATGAGCTACACAGACATTTCCACATATCTGTCCTAGCAGACGTTTATTTTTTATTTATTTTTTTAAATCAGCAGGGGGTGAAGACTTTTGGACAAATTTATTTACAGAGCTAGAACAGCAGACACCAGAAGGATGCGGGTGAAAGCAATTGGGATGGAAAGCGGCAGAGTAGGAATCAATCCGTTGCAATGCAGCATACGGTAATCTCACTCTTCTGCAGGAAGGACTGATTCACAGCCCTGGAGTGGTGAGCGATAGGTGTGGCATGTGAGAAAATGGTCCTGGACCGAAAAGAGGGTAGTGAGAAGCACTTAGCACCTGGTCTGGGATAATACCCATTCTCTCTCTTTCTCTTTCTATCTCACTCACTCACACACAAACACACAAACACGCACACACACACAAGCACTTTGCCTAATAGAGTAGCAGCAGTAGTCAGCGTTTCCCATGGCAGGCTGTAATCGCATGGCTGGACTCAGTGATGGATTTTGGGTTAGAGGCAGCATCAGCACCATTGCAATAACACACACACCACACACACACACAAACACACGCACACGCACACACACACACACACGTGTTTGCACAAAAGGTACTGTGTACAAAGGGATTAATGCTGATATGTAAAAGTTAAACGAAAGAGACATGTGAAGGGTAATAGTTGTTTTGGAGTTTTTCTTTCCTCCTCCAAACAATAGAGTTACATTTCTTCACAGTAACAGTAATCAAAACTCTTTGAAAACTTTAATTTACAAGGTTTTTGTGTAAATGTAGGAACCTTAACAGTGCGTGGGGACCTTCACTTCTATACAATTTTTTTGTAAAAAAGATGGCCACAAAGCTGTGTGGTAATTATAATTCCCGGATTTCTTTGAAAGGTAGTCCTTTAGTAAACCTCATCAACAAATAACCCCAGTTTACGCTTCTCTTGTTAAAGGAAAAAAAAAAAGAAAAGCTGTTGATCTTTGAAAAACACAGAAGGTCTTTTAACAGCACTTGGCTCTGCTGGGAAGGTATTTCAAGTATTCTCAAAGACCTTCGCAACCATTCAGATGAAAATGAATGTCCCTCTTCAATAAATACACATTATCATGAGTTTGGTTATGCAGTAACACTGTAACAGGTTACAATAAAATCATAATTTAAGAAAAAAAATTCTCAATCTCTCTTCATGCATTACCATTACAAATATCTTTGCTGCTTAATCATTTGGACATCTCTTTTTTGCCGTCTTCCTGGGCATTTCTTCTCTCTGCTTCTGCTGCATGAAACACTAGCTGGGCACCAGGATAGAAGCTTCAGGTGGCCAGAAATGCACTTCCACCTGCTCCAAAGTGGTCTCATTGCTATATTGTCTCTGAATACACTTTTTCTTGGTGTGCTGCAAGCTAGCAGTCACTTGGACTATGCTAACATAGCGATGGAGGGGTCAATAAATACATCATAACCAGGCATGGCTGCTTGTTAGAGGGCTTGTTTTTATTTCTGCACTTCCAATTCAATTCAGATTCTGTTTCAATCATCCAAAAAAGAAACAGAAAATAGAGAGAGAGAAAAACATGGTTTTTTTTTTAGCTCTCTGATTTGAATGTAATTGGAAAGTTACTGTTTATCGGTTGATGCAAGAGCATGTAAAGACTGTTTTCGAGGTGAAGAAACACAGAGCTGTGATTAGAATCGTAGATTTACGCTGTCTGGTCTCAGGTGCAGCGAGGGGTGAGATAAAGCATGTTTGCTTCAAGAGATCTATGACCGGAGAAGGCTTACAGACAGCTAAATTATTCACAAACCAGCACAGAGGAATCCTCAGCACTGAAAACACATGCAGACCTTGAGTAAATGGGCGAGTGATACACAAACTGGCACGCCCTTACTTGTAGGCATGCCTTGACCTACACACGTATAGTGCACATTCAATACTGATAAAAATGAATGAGAACATGTTGAGAGCACCACCATCTGTGAGCGAATGAGTGATACTGAAGGATCCAACAGAATTTTTCCCACTGTCTCCTGTGAACTCCTTCAGCGTTGCGGTGGTCCATAAATACCGGGTGAGGGTGATGATGTGGGAGCTGGTTGCGATATAAAAAAATAAAAAAAAGGAGGTAATAAAAACGACAAACAGAAACAGTCATCTCCATCTTATTCAGCCTCACTTCCATTAGTGTGACAATTTCATTAAACAAACATAATGTACAAAATCATTTCCTCGACTTGGCTGGCTCCGAGAAATTAACAGCAACATGGAAGTCATGCATAATGAATGTGAACATTTGCCATCTACAAGTCTCCCACAGTCAAACATTAATTCAACCTCGCACAGGGTGTGGAAAAGGAGGAGGAGGACAAATGGAGCCCAAGGAAGTGGGGAGTGAAAGTGAAACCTTTGGAGGTGGTCAGACCAAGAGACACACTGCTGGGCTGAAGCTGTCTGAGTACGGATTGATTGCATTGGTGTTTGGATCAAAACACGAAAGTAAGTAGACATAAATTGGTTTCCAATCTGTAATTTTGCCAACATTATTTAGTTTAGTTGCGTTTAAAAAGGGCCATTACGCTGCCCTCTACTCTGCATGATACATTTTTCTCATCTAGAGAAAAGTGTTTGCTTCTGCACCCATTAGATTGTATCACGATCTGTCCAAAGTGCACCAGCAAGACCAAAAAATTCAGTTCATATAGGATAAAGAAAGACAAACAACAAATTATTAAATTCATCTTGACAGGGAGTTAAAAGTACACGTCAAGTCAAATGAAGTAAATGTGCTGCTCTTTTCCCATTGATCAAAAACAGGAAAGTCTGACGTGACTCTCGTGACCGTGCCAGAATCACTTGGCATCATCTAATTCTCTTTGCATAAATCTTGCAATCATTTATCTCGACACAACACAACAAAATGCTAATGGTAACATTTTAGGAAGGCGGGTTGGGAAAAAAAGAAAAACGCTCATCCTTCACTAGGAGTGATTTATTACCCAGTACAGCAGGGTCACACATTAATTTTGCTCTTTATATAAAAGGCCTGTTACTTCTTGCATGCATAAATAAATAAGGCGAACACAAACAACATGCACACGCAGGACATCATGCACATCTGCAGCCTTCACGTGCTGGAAAATGTCACAGTGTCGAAAGGGTGTTTATCGGGAGGGGACAGAATTGATGGCTTGACGGTGGCCCCTTTTTTCCACGATGCAAAGTATGTGTGTTCTTGATTGTGATGCGTGTTGTCTTTGACTGACGCAGGACTATGGGAGATGCCAGTGTACCGTGCCGCTCTCAACCAGACGCACATCGGATGTGACACCGCCGAGCCAGCGGTGTGACAGGCATGTGACAGGGCAGAGCTGGTCCTAAATAACTTCCTAGGCTCCATTACCCTGCCAAAACACTGGACACGCCATCTCCCATTTCCCATTTCCCCTTCATGGTCACGGAGTCCTTTACTATTCACAAATGGAGCACTGATTGCACCCTACCTTTCGCTCGGTATAGATTAATCACACGTAGATGCAAGCATGCACACACACAGATTAGACAAACACCCCCACCCCCCACCCCACCCCCCCACCCCCACCGCTGCAAATCAAAGAGAGGAGCTGAGTGGGGTGCTCAGTGGCAGGATGAGGCCAGCAGCAGCGGTGATTATCCTGAAGGAAGCATCAGTTGTTGGTATTTACACTGCCACTCTAACCCTCTGATGTTTTGACACTGGCGGCCTCTAGAAAGCGAGAGCATTTGTCAAGAACTGCTCTGAGAGGCAGCGTGTTGAAGGTGACCGAAGACGAATGTGTCATTAGCCAAGACAGAAATTAGTACGGAGGGAGTAGAGAGGGTAAAGGAGAAAGAGGAAGGGGAGAGGAAAAAAAAAGGCGGCATGCAGCTCTGGGACAGGACAGGAAGGAACAATATAGATGTAAGACTGACTAAAGAATGCAGCTATTGTGCAGAAAATTAAGGCCTTAAGGACAACCTTTTCAGCTAAAGCCATTCTTCACAATAAAAGCAGTGACCCGTAACCCTAAATGTAGCTGTGAGCGCTTGTGTCAGAAGGACATGCAATCTTTTAGCTCCCATGATGATGGGGAGAAATATATGAATATCACGTGCACACATCCTTTGATGTCAAGAGAGAGAGAGAGAAAAAAAACTCCATCTGTCACATTATATGGTCATGAAGGTTTATGATCTGATGCTCTGCTACCCTTACCCTCTTCCTATATCACAAGAGACTTTGATGTGTTGCCAATTTGCCGAGCCGAATGTTCGCATTAGCCTCTCCTAATGAGGATCGTGAAGTGTACGTTAAACCCTGATGCCTGTTAGTCTGTTTATCTGACAGCGAGAGTGCTTGTCATCGTTTAGCCGGTTTAGCTCACTCGAGTGTGGTGACATTTCTGCTATTTCCTCCCTGGCTATTCTGCACACTAGTAATTGCAGTCTTACATAAACAAAAAAAAAAATATATAAAAAAGTCGTCACATCACATTTAAAGAGGGCAGGAACAAGCAAACAAGAATATAAATTCCACCATCAGATGCAAAGATGCATGAATCATTTATGGGAACAAAATATTTGCAGACATGCGTCGAGGCTGGATAAGATCTTTCTAGATTTGCGGGGCTTGTTGACAGAGCAGGACCCTTTCTCTCGATTAGTGGATGATGTGTGATAACTAGCAAAACGCAGGCTATGAGAGAGGAGCTGATGAGGGGAGGTGAAGACAGAGATGAAGACAGGCTGAGAGGAGAAAGAGGTAGCACTAATTCTCTAAACAGTTCTCCGGGTTGTTCTCTGTCAGTTGTAGCAGAGCTTCTGGCACATTGTTTTGAATGAGCTCCGGCTGGTATGAATGAAAATGAGATTTCACTGTATCCTGTCCGCTCAGCACCGCATGAGTCTCAATAAACACTAAAGCTTCTTCTCATTTCATGCTTCCCAATGTGTGGCGGCAGACAGCAACACCGCGGCAAGCAATCACAAATTCAAATGAAAAGGGAGAGGGAGGAATTTCTCCTTCACAGCCTTGTTTAATTTGCCGCCTCCTGGGCAATTGAAACGTGCCTCCGCTGTGCTGTTGTCTGAAGGTGTGCGAGGCTGGGAGAGGATGCCTTACAGGTATCCGGGGCTGAGGAGAGAAGGGGGCCAGGAAAACGGAGGGAGAAAACAGAAAGAAACAGAGCCAAATAAAACAGACAAATTGAATAAAGTTGATGCTTGGTTCATACCTGGAGCATCGCAGGAAAGTTGAAACACACGCCCACACGCTTAGACCCACACACCCCGAGATGGAGCTGTGTGTGTTAATGCCTGGAGCTCTCCAGCCGTGCAGACGCCTCAGGGGAGACATCCCGATAACACAAACTAACTCACAGCCCCGGGTCCCAGCAGACAGACAAACAAAAGACAAGGTTTTATCTAGTTTTATCTCATTAAACAGTCTATAACTTGCCTAATTGTTTAAGAAGGGATTTAAAAGAATATCCCACCCAAGGTTTGTGACTTTGTGGGCTTGTGTTCACTCCGCACACACTGGGGGATGGATTTGTGATTCATTGTTGTTGAGATTTAAGATGTGTTTTAATTAGGGTGTGTATGGATGTGCAGCCTAATAAGATATGGCGAGAGATTAAGAGACAAAAGGGGGCCGCATTTCTAATTCTTCTTCTTCACTCCATCCAGCGCTTCATCTTCGCTGCTGTAATGTAAACAATGTTAAATTTGCAAAAGCTGGGCACACACATCTGGCTCTGAAACAGGCGCGGGCCTGTAAAATGTTTCATAATTCAGAGATGATATTTTCCCAGTGCTGCCAATTCATGTCAACCTCCTTCCCGGGCCTCCTCTCTTTCACTGCATTTTTTTTCTCTCTCCACTTGTTAGATATTCAGCCAACATAACCCTCCTCTGCCTTCCCCATGCTTTTCAATCTGTCCATCGTAACACTTGAGCTTTGATCTTCTCACCCAGGCCTGCTCATTGCAGCCCCGCAGCATCCCTTGTTCCCTCCCTTCGAACTCTACTCATCCTTAATACCTCCCATATCCATCTCCATCCCTCTTATCCTTCACTCCATTCCTCTCCTCCTCCATCTTCTTTTTCTCGCCTGCCCACTCTGACCATGCATGTGGAATGGCTATTGCTCCCAAGGTACTTATTAGTGCAACGCTTTTAATTACAGTTTGCACATCGATCAATTGTTGCATTACTAGTTGGTCCCTGTCGTCCGGTTACCATGGTGATGGATCACCTGTGGGGTTCCGCGGTGGTCATCTGTGACACTCGGATGCAGATTGCTCAGGCCCTAGGAAAGCCGAGCTCATTCGTTGATGTTGACAGTGCAGGTATTAGAGCATAATGAACAGCAAAAAAAAAAAAAAAGAAAAAAAAAGGGGCATTGAAAAAGTACCAACCTTGAGAGAGCGGAGGAGGCGGGGTGAAAAAGAGAGAACCCCGTTTGCTAAAAGACCGAGCCCTCCACTCCACGACAGTCTGCGTCAATGCGCTCCTATAGTCCGCCTCATTTCAAATGCACTGATTTGCATTAATGTGAGATAATCTGGATGTCTTTGAAGTTTCATTCTGTCCTCTGGGAACAGGGCAGAGGCTTGCTCACACACAGCACACACTGTACGGCACACAAATCTGATGCTCGGCATGCAAAATGAGAGCTATGGCACCTGTATCTCGCTGCCCCCAAAACCCGCCCACCTCTACCTCCACCTCCACCTCCCCTAATCCTGCTATAGTCTGACCCCACCCCCCCACGATTTAGATCCCTGGCAACGCGTTCAAACACATCAACACCCTCTTACACATGGTCTCCCTGCATGCGTTTACCAGTGATGTTTTCCCAAAGCCAACCCTACGAGACCCCCTTAAGCATATATACAAACATATACATCCAGGTACATGTGCCCATATTAACCAGATGTGGAGAACATGTCAGATCAAAGACAGCTCGAGTGCTGATGGATGATATGTAGGCAGATCTAAGTTGACAGCTGTGGGTGATTATTCTTGCCGTCTGATGGTTGCAAACCTTCCTTTCCAATAAAGCTCGGAGACTGATCTTTCGCAAAACAAACAGACCAATTTAATGAGTCTCACTGTTCGGGTCTAAAATGAGGACGCCATGTTTCTTCTGTTTCTTCTCGTCATCTAAATGACTCACCCCATTCGTGCTCACTGCACAGACACACACATGCACTGACATAACAAAAACGGCACACGTGCATGCCCATACTGAAAGACTGCAAAATAAGACACAGAAGCAGTGAGCCTTATGTCCTGAGCCAACCCCCTGCCAAAAAACCAACACGGATTATTGCTGAGTTCATTAACATGCAGGAAAGAGCCAAAGAGTCTGATGCACGGAGAGACTGAGACACTGAAATTTCAAGAGTCACACGAAGACGGGGCTCGGGGAAGTTACAACAACACATCAAAGTAACAGCCATTCTGTCCTTTTTTTCCCCCTTTTTTTCAATTGAGACACGTCAGGAAAGTGCCACAGGTAACTAGCGGCTCCTTTTAGAGAGGCGTGACGTGACAGTTGCGCCCAAGCTATGTTTTGTGCTCAGCCAACTCATTTGAATGCCCTTCCAAAAGCTTACAAAGGCAGAGTAAGGGAAGGCTGCCCCCTCCTCCCACCGCCGGTAACTTAACTACATGCAGCGCTGTGTGTAATCTCATTACCTGTCTTGTTGTCTAACCCAGCCCATAGTGTCGTGATGTGTTGGCATTACTTTGATTAAAGCAGGTGGGGAGGGAGATCTGAGTGGAAGGAGAGGAGGACGTGTGGGCAGAGTTGACAAAAATGTGTGTGTCAGAAGGGGCAGGAGTGACATAAGCACTTATTGGTATTAAAGGGTAAACTTCCAAAGGCATCCATCTCAAGTGTAGAGCAAAGTTTCCATTCAAAGTTACTCCAATCTTTGACTTTGATGGGCCAGTGACAAATGATCAACAGGAAAAATGACTGCGTTGTTTTTTTTTTCTTGGTTTTTTTTTTTCCCCTCTGAAGCCAAAAAAAAGCCCCTTTGGCTTGAACCCGAGGTCATTAAGAAGCAAATAAATAAACACAGAAAGTTTGCATATTGGAAAGCTGTCAGCTTCAGGCCAGCGTCTGCTCACTTCAAGCTTGATGGAGAGCCTTCTTTCCCGGGCAAGCCCCCGGACTCAGGGCCAATGAATCAGCCCAAGTGGACACATTGCCAGTTGTCATGTAATGATATTGCCTGAGTGTTGGTTCTGCTAGAAACAGTCGCACACATGCACATGTCGCCGAAACAGATGCTGACATATGGTAGAGACACACAGAGCACATGTTGTGTTTTAAAGAGAGTTTCTAAGACAAACTGCTGAGGATCTGGTCACTGAATTGGGCATTACATCAAGTAAAAAGCTAAAATCTGTAATATTTTCATCAGAATCAGATGCCATTTGTTATGCTTCTATTCAATCAGTTAATGCAGCTTTAATTGTATGGCACCTTTCATGCATGCTAGTTTAGTTCAAGGCGACTGAGGAGCTGACAATGGGTTAAGAATAAAATAAAGTTCAGTTTAAAGGGAATAGATGAAGAGAAAATTTATAAAAAACATCTAATGAAATGATCAAAGCTAGATAACAGGAAAAGACAAAGTTAAAAACATAAGAGTAAAAACTGAAGAAAACTGATTTAAAAACTTGAAAAATGAGTTCATTGAAAACAATATATTAAATAAATGAAGCAACAAATGTCTATTATTCATAAAGCTGGGCCTAAGAGGAAGGTTTATTTAGTATATTTGTAATTGTAATTGAAATTGTAACTGTAATTGTTTAAGAATGATAATTTTAAGCAGAGAATCTGATTTGCATTTCTGTGTCGTACATTTTATTTTTAGTAGTGGGATCCAGAATTGACACAATGAATTCAAATGTCAATGCAACGTTGCTGTTTTTTTTTAAATTTCATCCCTTTGAGATCCGCCTTACTTTTGACTGTTTACTCTCTTCATATTGTGTCAAAGCTGGATAACATGTATACACATGCAACCATTTTCTACTGCTGCTTATATTGAAGGTATTCAACTGCTGAAACCATGTATTTGTCAGACAAGTTACTGCTAACCATGACTAAAAAGTGTCTACAAAACAAGACAATGGTCATTATGTTGAAGTGTATTTGAAGAGTGGATTATTTTAAAGTCTTTTAGGAGGAACTGGCACAAAAAAAAGCAACCACACTGGTGATTGTTAGGGAAGGAATTACAGGTAGCAGGTTATATGCCTTCAAAATGAGGAAAAGAGACTGATGAGTCATGTAATCAGACTAATGTCAGTCTTTAAGTCTGATTATTTTCACTGAAATCGAATATTTAATGGACTGCACTCTCAACAGAGGCACTCTTCGCTCTTGTGATGTATTTGTGACAAAGTAGCTGCCTGGTGCATATAAACGGACTGAAGCTGAAGGATTACAGCTATAAATGACACATTATTCAGTGTATGTAATGTCTTCTAAACACATGTTCCTATTTTTAACCAGGCACAGTCATTGAATTTTGAGCATTAGTCGGAGAACTGAGTTCGAATCCCCAAGTAGAAAAACTACACCTGCAATGCACAGAAACTATATTTTCATCTTTAGCATGTAAATGATTACTGGGTTTAATATATAAATTGGTTATTCTGGTGCTGAAAAGAAATGTCAATGCACTTAAGTGGAATGCAGAACTGGAGCTGTAATATTCTTGCCTTAACATACTTTTCAGCATTTCAAATTTACTGAAGCAGGCAATTTATTTCTGACTAGACATAAAACTGAATGCAATTTTGCAGAATTCTGTAACATTCTGACAGCTAAAGGTGATCTAAGTTCCATCTCTTCCCTGTCCTCAGTTTGCTTAATCTCATATAATTACAAACTGTCACTGAGCTCCTTCCTTAAAGTGGCTCAGCCTGACAAGTCAAAGATATGACGGTCAGCCACATGCATTAAGCTTTTCTGGAGGATGACACAGCAGAATGTATGAACACACATTCTCGTTCTATCGTAGACACACACACACACACACACACACATAGAGAGGAGTGATCTGTCCCCTCCTGTTAGGTCTCATCTTGAGTTGTCTTGGTGACCAACTTCTGACGTACATCACATCCAATATCATTCCACTTCTTTGACGAGATGCATTATAAATGAGTACACAGAGGCACACATATGCGTACACTCACATTTTCTCTCTCCCTCCTGCCTAATATCATCCTATGCATCAGCTTTTTATACATATAAAAATTGATAAACAGAGGGAAAGAAAGACAATAATTCATATATTAAACCACATATTTGCAGAGATGCATAATGAGACTTGAGGGTCACAGAGGTAGAGCTCCAAAGTCTGATCATACTTCTGAAATTGTCTGGTTCATTGTCAATTCAGCATAAATGTGGTGGAAATACCTGATTCTGGTGACTCAAACGTCATCTCTCTTGATAATATATACACCAGTCAGCCACAACATTAGACCACCTGCCTAATATTGTGCAGGTTCTCCTCATGCTGCCAAAAGTGGACATGGACACTGTGATGTCTTTTACCAGAAAGTGGGTTGATGTAACCTCCTTGAATTAGGCTCGTTTTGGCCTCAGATGCACAACTGCATTGGGAGACTGTGAGAGGAGATGAAGTCAACGTTTTGGCATCTTTGTCATGTTAGCAGACTTTATGCATTATAATAGGACACACTTTCCTGCTGTGGAGGCCACTGCTGTCTGGGAATGTCATTGCTTTATGCAACAATCTTAAGGTGTGTGGTGCTGTATTAATCAAAGTAATTTATTAATGCCAGGAGTCAAGGTTTGCCATGACATGCTCAATGTTATTGTCCTGGTTTTAAAGGCATTATGGAGGATGGTTTTTTTTTTGTTTGTTTAATTTGTCTGATTCACATAAAATGAATATACTGGACTTGTATGTATGGTCTCTAAAAGAATAAAATAAATAAATAAAATAACTGTGGACATGGCAGGACCTGAAAAACATCAGCCAATCAATGTGCTCGGACCGAGGCGTTTGGTTTGCTCCCTTTCCTGTCAATCAAAAATCTTCCGGCTCAGGCCTAGTTACGTAGATTACGTACGCCTTGGACTTATGTGTTTTCTGTATGTGTTGCTTTGGTATAGCTTCGTAGTTAGCTGGCGACTTGTTTTGCTCATCTTTTTTTACATAATGGCAGATAAAGATCCAGGGGGACCCAGCCGTAAAAGACAACTTCACGAGTGCTACGCAAGTTTCTGGAGGGGGGCGTTTCTTCGTAAATGATAAGAGGGGGGAGGTTAGAGGGGGGTGAGGGAGAGGTTGTATGTGCACATGCACATGCTACGTTCAAAGTCGTAGGAAATTAAATCTCCTCTAATGCTTTAATGTTGTGGCTGATGGGTGTATGTTGAAAATACATACAAATGCGATAATATTGCATTCATAAAACTATTGTAACTGTTGTAGCAGCACCATGGCATAGTACAAAAATGTCCTACAGGGAATAAACAGATAATGAACTGATCTGACAGGTTGTAAACAAGCCAAGAGTTTCTAAACTCAGGAAACTTTTCTAAACTTTCTGTAACTTTCCAAATGTGGGAGCTCCTGAAGTGCAATTGTAGTCATTTCTTTTGACAGCAGTGGATATTGTCAGAGCACAGTGTTGTCCCCGGAAGTTGGTCTACAAACTGTGAAGGATGATTAAAATGATGAAATACAGTTTCTTTCTTGTTGTTTTCTTATTCAAATAAGATTGGCTGAGACAGTTGGTGTCTAGCAAAGTTGCCACATTCCTAGATTTCAAGCATTTGTACACTTTCTTGCCAAGATTGACATCACTCTGTGGCTTTGTTGAAATGTAACAAAGTTACAACTTGGCGTTTGTCACTTTTGTTGTCTTTAATATGTTGATAATAGAGTAAACAAAGGTATAACATCTGTAACAGTGAGCTTTAGAGGTGCTAGAAGGTGAATTTTGTTACCTTTCAACACACGCAGGGAAGCTGTTTCCCCCCGTTTCCAGTATTTATTCTAAGCTAAGCTAATTGCAAACTAATATTTTAATTCTCATCTCATCATCCCAGCAAGAAAGCAAATTACCCCCAAATGAAGCCAAATTATTCCTTTAATGTCAAATTAACTTGAGTTCAGCACATTTGAGAAAAACAATATTCAGTTGTATGAAAATTGAATCATATTTAAAGCCAAATTATGTCATTTTTAGATGTACAAAAGACAATTCTTTCTCGTATAAAAAACAAAAGTCAGATTTTCTAGCAATAACAACATGTAATAAACCAGTCGTTGCTTTCGTTTTGGCTGCTGAAAGCAATTTTCCAGTATGATGCCAGTACATGCGTGTCCCTAAGCAACAAAGTGTAAATGAAGGTTCCAACATTAAAATAAAGACACTTGTGAGAAAATTGTATTGAAAAAAGCTGAGAGCTGCAAAAATTACATGAAGAGAAAGACAGTAAATACAGAGCTTGCAGGATTAATGGTAAAACCGTCTCTGTTTTTCAACTTTCTCATGCGTTGATGAAACAAATATGTAAGACTGGCTGCTGTTGGAGGTGCGACCCTCAAGTATCTGCAGGTACATTTCAGGTAAACTGAGAAGGAATTGACTGCACTGTTTTAATAGTCAACTCAGGTTTGATGGAGTGCAGTGAATTTGAAATTAGTTCAATGTGAGTAAAGAGCTTAATGCCTTTAAAAACCCAGCACAAGGATATATGGCCTAGTCATCTATCATGTGTGTGTGCGTGTGCACGTGTGCATTGGTGTGTGTTTGCGTGTGGATGTGTGTGTTTGTGACAGGGAGAACGTAAATGTGTGCGGGAAAGGCAGAGAGATAGAGTTCATGAAAATGCGTTAACCTACAGTATGGCAGTATGAGTGCATGTGCATGTACACGCACGTACACAAACACACACACACACACACACACACACACACACACATACCAGTGCACACATCCACACACACATACGCACGTGCACATTCCGTCACCAGACCAATATATCATTGCACTCACAGACCAAATGAGGCAATCGCTCAAAATTATTTGCATATAAACTAATGAAATATTACTGGGTGAAACTCAGTTGAATGTTAATTACAAAGGTAATGCACTATTTGCTGATTAATGGATCGTCTCTCTTTTGGGCAAGAGATGCTACGAGCAAGTGGATGATCAGTGTGAGGATGAAAAAAAGTAATTCCAGTCGAAAAGAGGTAAGCAGGTGTACGGAAAATGCATAGCTAGGATCGGGGAAATCCACAGGAGGAGCGGAGATAGGAGCAGAAAAGAAGACAATCCAGTGTTGGGAGGCAAACAGTTGTTTTAAGTTGAGTGGACATGGTCACACGCCACAAATTCCTGTTTCACAGGAGTGGGGGAAATAAAAATGCATTATTCATTTATAGATCATTAATTATGAATCCACCAAAAGCAGGATGGGAGGCTGAGGTGTGAAGTGTGCAAGTCAAAGCATTTTTGCTGAGGATACACATTACATATTTCATCTCACTGTTTGACCTCAGAGTTTGTAACAAGCTCCTTGTGATTCCAAAGACTTCTAACAGTCGAAACACGGTAGCTTCAGAAATGCACACACTTTTTAAATATGTACTACACTCACTTCTAAAGAGTGAATCAATTGAAACAAGAGTATCTCCTTTCAAAATGACTGTATTGTGTGTTTTGCTGTAATTGCACTCTTGTTGATCTTAATGTATAATAGTATTTTTTTCCCATGTCTCACAGTACTGTTTATGTCTTAGTAGAGATAAACCCTGAAAAACTTTGAGTTTGTCCTAAGCACACACAAACTTACAGCAAGCTGTTTTGAGGACAGTGCATTGACATAATCATTTATAGGTTGTCCATGGAAGTTCACGCAAAACAGTAAACATTGTTATGATTCTGAGGTTTGGGATAAAAATAAGACTTGATCATAAAGAATAAGGCTTGTGTCATTATGTAACTTCCATATTGTGAAGAAATCCTGTTAAAAGACTAGAACCACTCAGTCACAACATTAAAACCTCTCACAGGGGAATGAAGGACATCTGATCACAATGTAATGTTCTGCAGAGAATCCTTTGGTTCTGGCATTCAGGTGGATGTACCTTCAGCTTACACAACCTACATAAAGATTTTTGCAGACCATGTACACCTTCCCATAGCAACGACACTCCCCATTGTCAGCACTGTCCCTCAGCAAGACAATAAATTAACCGATAAACTCCACAGATCTCAATCCGATCGAGCGGCACAAGCCTGATCTACAGAGGCTTCACCTTGAAAACCAACAGGATCCAAAGGATCCACTGCTAACATCCTGGTACCAGATAATGGATGACATCCCCAAAGTGCGTATGATCATGAAACAATGGGAGATCTTGTCTGTCTTTCATAAATTATACATTCTCCCCATGTCTTTTAATGACAAATGTTTAAATCTTTAAAAATGCATCACAAAGATTTAGTTTAATTTAGTTTCAGATGCTGATGCTGTAGATTGGATTAAACTTAAACAATGTTAAGTAATTAGTCTCAACAGATGGCCACTGTGGGTTTTACCACATATAGTATACAAGAGAAGTGTGCCTATCTCTGTGTGATTTCACTTAAATATCAACTGTTTCAAAATTACGATACCTTTTAATAATTGCATCATTTCCAAGCTGAACTGTACAGTATTTCCTCCTATGAACAATCAAAAGACATACTTCAGAAAGACTATAGCCCCGTCCACACAAAGACGAAATGAGGTCTAAACGCATAAGTTTCTTGCCAAGTCTGCCTATCATCTACACGAAGACGGCGTTTTGGGGGTCTGTAAACGATAATTTTTGAAAACAGGTTTCAGAGTGGAAAGATTTTGAAACGCCGTTTACGATCCGCTGCTTTTCAGAAACGCTTGCGTCATAGTTTTCGTATCTTCATTGGCACGCATGCGCCACACGTGGCCACGACAACAACAATGGCGGCGTACAGTGTAGCAAATGTGCTGATGAAGCTCTCTGTTTACAACTTTTGCCGCAAGTGCTCATGCCCACAGTTTTTTCTTCTGTTTGCGCGTGTTTCCGTCATATCGTTACAGCGCCCCTAGAGGTCTGGCATGTGTTTTACAGCGTTTCCATGCGTATCGAGTGCATTCGTGTAGACGCACACAATTTCTGAGACGCCTTCGTCTTTACGGCGATCGTTTTTGAAACTGTTCAGCGTGGGGGAGTGGGGGGGCATGAACATGGTTATAAAATTTACTGTGAACTGTGGCTCCTGTGGCTCCACATGCAAACAGCTTTGACAGAGGAACTGAAAAATCTGATTGTGAGACTTCACAATGATGGGACAGAATACTGGAAGATTGGTGAGCTGCTAAAAATCAGCCTGAACAGAGTTCTGTCTCTAATCAGAAGGCACAGAACACAACATGGTACCACTAATCAGGGCTGCAGTGGTCATTCTCCTAAAATGATGCCACAGACACACCACTACCCGCACAATCTGAAAAACAGCTTGGCAAGTGCCTCAGACTGGGCAGAGGGGTGATCTAAGGTTCTGTGACAGCTCTGTCAAGGCCATGGAGATTGCAAAAAATTGTCATGCATCAATTATGGATGGCATTTACTTTTGGTTGCTGCAAGATTAAACTTTGCTAAAGGACAAGAAAATACACTTAGTACATACTAGGAGCATATTCTTTGGTCACATGAGAATAATATAAGTTGGTTCACCTTAAATCTTTTGCAGTTTGTTTGGTGCCAGTCTGGTCCGGACGACCACAGTGAATGCATAGTCCCAACAGTGAAACACTGAGTTGAAAGTGTAGTGATAAGGTGGATGCATGAGTGCAAAAGATGACACTTATAGATGGCAGCATGCATGCCTGTAAATATACCACAATATTAGCAGACAATATGACTTTCAGTCTGCAGAAGCTTGACAGAAGAGGAATATTTCAGCATGATCACAATCCAAAGCACACTGCCAAAATCAGGAAAGAGTTTCAAAAGAAGGAGAAAGTAACAACTGGGACCTGGTCAAGTATGAGTTGACTGAAGCAGAACACCTTTGAGGTATTTTAAAGAGAAGGCAGAATAACACAAACCCTCCATCAAACAGCAGCTGAAAAAAACAGCCTCTCATGAATTGGAGAATGTTTCTCCAGAAAGTTAGTATCCTTCATGCTGAGGGGAATTGATTTTACATAAAGGTGGACAACATACTGAAAAATTACATTTAAATCTGAGTAAAGACAGACTTCTGTTGAATGGAACTCCCACTGTGAGGCCTGAATCCATCCATCCATCCATTCTCTGTACACCGCTTTATCCTCACTAGGGTCACGGGGGGTGCTGGAGCCTATCCCAGCTGACTCAGGTGAAGGCAGGGGACACCCTGGACAGGTCACCAGTCTGTTGCCGGGCTACATATACAGACAAACAATCCCACTCACATTCACACCGACGGGCAATTTAGAGTAACCAATTAACCTCAGCATATTTTTGGACTGTGGGAGGAAGCCGGAGTGCCCCGAGAAAACCCACGCATGCACAGGGAGAACATGCCAACTCCATGCAGAAAGATCCCAGGCCCAGGCCGGGATTTGAACCGGGGATCTTCTTGCTGCGAGGCGAAAGTGCTAACCACTACTCCACTGTGCAGCCCGAGGCCTGAATATTTAATGTAATGAATGTAAAGTTCTTTTTTTTCTAAAATCACCCTTCTATTTAACTTAGACGTAATGCAGTTTCTGTCAAGTGATACAATTTTGAATCATTTGACATTTAGGTGATATTGCAAGGAGTGCAATTTTTTTAGCTGCAAATTAATAATGCTGGAGTGAATATTTATTGTAGCAGAAAGGTGTTTTGAGATTGTATCACTGAGTAACCTTCACTCCTTCTGTTCATGATCAAAATATAATAATTGTTTTTGTACAGGAATGAATGACTATGACACAATAAGCTACATCATTATCTGAATATACAGACAAAGCCTGTTAGCTGGATTTGTTTAATTTAGTCTTTTAATGAAATTTGGTGACATTAAGAAAAAAAAACAGATTACTGGCCTATAGACATTTTTGTCCCACACAAAACAAACGAGTCTGAAATCATCATGCCCCTCAAAATGATTAAAAGATTGAAATTCCAGCCTCATTGTAATGCTATTGTTTTCTGTCTGTAAGCGACTTCCATACAAATTCCAGATGTATTAGTTCTTCAAAGAGTGAACAGTGATAAATATCTCCCTGACCTAAAGAAAAGGCACAACCGGCACAACCTGTCCATTCACCAGATTGACGGTGATCGGTATCAGTGTGGACAATGAAACAGAGAGAACACAATAGAAAATCAACTGATGGTCCGCTGTCAGGAAGTCCAGATAGCTGCTAGTCACTCCATCACAGAACTAAACTCACTCATGCAGCTTCTGCTTTGGAGTTAGCATCACTGAACCTTAACGCTTCATAAACTTACAAAAGGTGCTTTAGAGCGGTACACAAACGTATGCATGTGAAATGAGCAGTTTGTCTCCCTTTTCAGACTAACAGACTATGCATAATGCATGACGCCATGACAGCCACGTTGAAGTGACTGAAAGATTGATTGATTGATTGATTGATGATGACAGTTATGACTAATTCATTAAAAAACTAAAGCCTGCCCTGCATGTCACTCATTTGGGTTGAGGCAGTCCACTGGCCATACTGAGTGTGTGTGTGTGCGTGTGTGTAATCAAGTGAAAAAAGGTTAAGAGTTGGGGTGGGCAAACTTCTGTTTCATGCCGACCACACCACCACTGCACTGACAGAAAGTGCTACACACGAGCTTCTCAGTGGTAATTATACTGAGAAAATATAAAAATACAACAAAAAAAGTAGCAAAAGTATACATCCACAGTTGCCATGAATATGCAGCCAAGTGTGATTTTACTCTGTGGGACTCAGCAAAGCTCTAAATGCTGTTTGCACAGAAACCAAAAGACAACACACAAGAAGTGCTAATGCATTCACTCCACAGAGATGCAGTCATATGCAAAGAGTAACAGGGAGATATTTGAGCATGACAGTATGTTTACATATGCATCATTATACACATAAGTGGAATTGCACAGCTCTGTTGTAAGTACATATTGCATCAGACTTTGTAGCTGTAAAACAGAATCACTATCGTGTTTTATTCCAATCTGCGCTTCCCACCAATAAATGCACAGCAACACAATGTAAAGAGGAGCGTGAAACAATGTTGAATAATGTCCAATTCCATAATTCATGTGTCAACAGGATCCTTTGGAGCTGAACAGATCAGAGGGTTTTGTGAGGAAATTATGCACTAAAAGCAAAGGCAGAGAATGACAAGGGAAAACGGGCAGACATTCTCAAAGGAAAGGAAAGAAAAAACAAGTAAAAGAGCGGAGAAAGTGTCAAATAAACCGAAGGCCTGCATGTTAGAAGGAGATCAGACGAATAATTTGTCATTATTAATGCAAACCTGTCTCCCAGAAATTGTGTTTATACAGCATATATTACAACATCAGTTTTGCAAGTTACATTTTGAAAGAAACATAATCGCTGTGAGGGCTTTTTTTTTTTTTCAGAGAAACTTTACATTTTTGCACACAACAGAATTCACATAGACATGTCCTTCTGTCTTTTATCGGGGTCTTCTGCAGGACCAGTAATTTCCTGGTGTGGCCTCAAGTTGCTTGGCAACTGTGACCACACGGTTACTGGCAGCTGCTTAAAATGGAAACGTGTCGGTGCCAAAGCAAAGCATTTCCTTAGAGCAACATTTTTTGCTTCAAAGAAATCGGTAATTCTGGTTAAAATTTCAGTAAGGCAAACATGTCATACCTGTGACTGTCAACTTTTTCAGTGTTTCACCCAGAATGCAGTCTTTCTTTAAGCTTAACTAAGTGCTCATGGTGTCCAAAAAGAAACATAAATGGGAGAAAAAAATCATTTTTGTTTCATCTTTGTAGCAACAAGCGGATGGTACAGGAAAACAAATGGAATAACCGACCAATAAACATTTTGGATTCTGCATTCAATGTCAAATTTTACTGTTATTTTACTGTTATTAATTGCATTAATTAAAACATATTTACTGTTGCAAATTCATGCGACACAAACATGATTTCAAGAGCAGGGTTAATATATGTCTCCTTGGAGAAGTGATTTTTGATCTATGAGACAAACTAAAAATGATATACATGAGTAACAGCCAACTTCTCTGACATTCTCTTTGTATGGAGCTAAACCAGTCGCATACACAATCTTCAGTCCTACACACACATATGCATCCGCTAACTAGCTCAACTGTTTGCCAGTAAATCAAAGTGTGTCTTTGTCAGCTGGATGGTTAGACACTAAACACATACGCACATGACGAAAAAAAGCAGTTGGCAGCTTCACACACAATTAGGGAGTCTGCAACAGGATCCCTCCAGGTTAAAAGCATCAACTGGCCCGCTTCTGTGGCACCATTTGGCATTCTCTTTTAAACACAAAAACATCAGCATAAAACTGGGATGCGTTTGTTTACGTGTGAGCATGCTTGTACATTTGCATGTAAAGGTTTCTGCTGTCTTCAAAGGCGGTAATGGGTAATGCAACAGGGCTGAACGTACCTAGAGGGAGCAAAAGAGCTGCGGTGTACCAGCCCTTCAAGCCTGCTCTGCATGCCTTATGTGTCCGACAGTAAGAATATGTATGCGTTCCCACATTCAAAGAGACCAGTGAATATTTGAATAAATTGCTAACTGAGAGACCACGCTTTAAAGAATCAGAATGAATAATGCGCAAGGGATCTCTTTCTTGATAAGTTCTATAGTATGTTTTTTTGCAAAATGAGGCGAGGAGATGCAGTTTGAAGGGGAAAAAAAGAAATGTTTGGGGACAGAATTAAAAGCAAAAAGAATAAACTAACATAATAAACCAACTAGATAACGTCTTCATATACGAGGTCAATCCTAACGCGATTATGTTTAACTAAAATCCCAATCAAATTCATACAATAGCTTAAATGCTCGGACATCTACAGCCGGGTCTTCCCTATGTATGCCAAATGAAATACGCAGTGATGCATTAGTATCACAGACAGCTTGTCTGCTTGATAGCAGCAGACATATCAGTGAAACCTTGCCTCCAGCTAGACGGAGAGTGAGCAGAATCTAACCATCCGATCTGCTGAGCCTCTCCAGGTGAGCTGAGCTCTAGAAACCTGGCTCACTGTTGTCTGAGTCACCAGCTGCCGCGTTAGCACACACAGCCGAATCTATCCGACACAGAACTGCTGCCTGCCGCTTCAAAGACCTGCTTCAAAATATTCCCCTCCGCCTCTCCATCTACGCCGATCTCCCTGCCACTTTGTACCTGCAACAGTAGGCTGAAAGCTCTCCCTCTGCCTTGTCAAACGAAGAGAATGGGCTTTGAGATGCTATCGTACTGAATTCACCGTATTCCGAACAGATGTAACACAAAAAGGGTGGAATATATAGAACAAGACAAGTGAAAGAGTTTTGTTACTTAGACGAGGGTGAAATTTGAGGCATTAGTATGCGTGAGTGGAGCAGCACGTGCGCACAGCCTCGTGGATGCATATTGTGTCGCGTTTTGCAGATGACGATTGGGAACAATGACATTTACTTTGGTAAATGCCAGAGTTAAGGACAGTTAATGATGTCTGGTGTGAAGCTCCGCTGACTTAGTGTGAAGACATTAGAGAGACAGAGAGATCTGCAGCTAGAGTGCCAGTTTAGGTGCAATGGAAAGGAAGGATCCTGGCTCTTAAAAGCTCTAATGCTTGCCACCCACCGTCTCCCTTTGCCTCCATCCCTCTTTCATTCCTATGTGTTTACTATTTGCGGCCTCCTTTTTTAAAAAGCTGACTCCCCACCATCAACCTCCTCCATCTCCCATTTCCTTCCATTCGGACTCGACCCCCTCCCCTCCCTCCCTCGCATCCAATCATTTCCTCCCCCAGTCGCACTCCAGCATAAATCACCTCTCTGCGATAGTTTTAATGGCTTTTTAATGAGCCTAATGTTTTCTGTTTTAATGAACTTCTTACGTCAGCCTTAATCATTTTAGGGGGATGAAAAATGATTGAGAAATGGCCTACATTAATTTAATTTACTGTTCAATCTGCACAGTCCTCTTTACAACCCTGGGAAGGCCAGGGCAAGAAAGAGAGGAAGGGGGAGGAATGGCTGGAGAAGGGGAGGATGGTCCTGTCACCAAATGGGGATGAGATTTTTAAGAGTTGTACGGAGGAGATGGGTACAAAAAGAAAAGAATTACAAGTCAGAATGCTTGGTGAGATAAATTGTATTTAATCTTGGGATGTATTGGACTTGTTTAGAGAAAGAACAGGAATGGACTGGGTGGTGTAGGGGCTGTAATTTATGAGGCCAAGCTATAGGCTTGTTGTTCAGGCTTATCTCCAATTAGGCTGCATTGTTGAGGCCTGCCAATGCTGGTTTCTACCACTCTGTGAGACCAGCAGATTTACACAGCCATTAACACAGCAGGCCCAGAATAAATGAGAACAATATTCAGCATCTGTTGCTCCATGCCGGAGTTTACTATCTAGCTTTTGTTGATTCTCACTCATTTGTACCAACTTTTTTTTTCTTCTCCCTTTCCCCTTCCTCCATCGGTCTTCCTCTTGAGTGACACTCAGAGCTGTCATTCTGCCAACTTCAAATTAACGAAGCCATAAACCAGCTGGTGAGGCCTTATAATCTAGGAAGAGAATAATATCTCTTTCTGTATGCAGTTTGTACGTTGGTTTACCCAAGGACACCTTACCTTGCCAGCAAGCTCTGAGAGTCAGCCCTCCGTTTCACTGTGTTGATAGTAAAAGGCTGCGAATATGCCAAGGCTGGCTGCCAAGACTGCTTTGCACTACCTGAGCTAAGTTGTCCTTTACGGTTTGTGTGTGCGAGTGAGCGTATGGCTTGTCTGTCCTCAAGGCTGGAAGCATTACCATGCATCACTGATTATATGAAAAATCACAGCTGTGGCTGGTTACTATAAGTGCTGATGTGTTTAATGATCCGTTGTTGGATTTGAGTGAGGGTGGACACAGGTCCTGCTAGGAATGAGAGCGTTAATGTAGATTTGAAACCAAACACATATATTATTCTATCAAAAATGCATCACTGTCATCTGTGCCATTTTTTACATACGGCCACAAATGTTTCTCCGTGTGTGCTTTTGTGCGAGTTTGACAGATGGACATCTTGGGCTCAGCTCCGCCCTAACACCGGCTGAAAAATGAGTTTTGGAGAAGAGATGCAGTCCTGTCCCGCCCCTTAGGGTATAGACTGACTGATATGTCTCCTTGTCTGCTTAAGATACTCTACAGGCACATCTTCCACAGTCTGCTGCTTTTACACCGGTTCTGTGTTAGTACCCACCTGTGTCAGATCAACAACCACTTTGCTGTTTTTTTTCATTCCTCGGCCGTCAGTCTCTTCTCCTCTATCCCCTTCAATCACTTTCACTTATATTGTGCTTTGTCAGCCTCCTCCCCACAACAATTTTGTCTTACCTGGTTTTGTAAAAGCTCAATTCAGAGTCAAAATAAAAGTGTATTTTGGAAGCATGCTATCATTGTCACAAAATCAGCTGCTATTTTGAGTTGTCAGAGGGGTCTGACAAAGAAAATTTCTTGTTAGAAAATCTTGAAAAAAAGGGGTTTTATCACAACCAGACACGAGGTTCTTCTTTGTTCATGTTCTTATATTGTGTTGTTTTTTTCAGCCTGCAATGATGTGATTTGAAGTGGTTTTGTCTGAGACAGAATCTGATGCGTTTCAAAGCAGATAAAAGATGCTTTTCAAGTGCGGTGGCCTCCGACATAATGTGTGAGATGTTGTGAATAACTGTTTCATCGGTTGCATATGTAGCGAGGTGTCTTTTGAAGGTTAGTTTTGTAATTAGTTGCAATTTTCTAGTGATGAGATGTGATTTCGTGAGTTATTTACTATTCCACAGGTGGCCGAAGGCAAAAACAGGCACTCAGCATCAACATTTAGCCACCTGAAAATGATGCTGTTTAGATTTCTGAGCAGGGGTATTCACGTTATTACTGAATGTAACCAAGGGCGTTACCGCGCCATTTTTACACCAATTTACGCAGACTAACACATTCCCCGGCCGCCTCAAGCTGGACTAAACTGATTTATCCAGGTCATCAGGCTCCAAATAAAACCCGTGGCCACAGGCGGGGGCGTTGTTAGACCATTAGCATTTCTAGCTCCCAGGCTCTAGTATGACACCTTTGATTTACTGCTCCAAAGAATCATAGTGCTGTCACAGTGCTAAATTGTTCTGCAATCTCGGTAAACAGTTTGTTATTACAGTTTTAATGTGTATAAGCCATATGCACACTAAATATGCTGCAAATAAAAGCCCAGAACACAGAATTTGTTTACTGGTTTGTGCAAATTAAGCTCATTCATTTTCTAGGCAAAATGTTGGCCTGCCTGTTTGGGCCACCTCTACCAGACGGAAATATTTCAACAATTATTGGAGGAATTGCCACAAAATTGGGTACAGATGCCTATCTTCCCCACAGGAGGAATTGCAATTCCTCTGGTGATTCCTAAACTTATTCACTGATGCCATCATTTCTATATACAGATTGGGATTACAGGGACAGTGCGCATTGATAGATATATATGGAAATGTGCCAGTTTAGCCAGTGGGCTGTTTTCCAACCACAGCTCCCCGGCCAGCTGAAAAAGGTAACTTACCTTTTGTTAGGTTCTGCGAAACACTTTTAGTGTTTTCGTCAGTCACCCACTCACAAATATTTTCACATACCAGTGGTGATAGGGCTGCTGTTTCAAAGTTATGGCCACTCTTTAGGAGCAGTTTGAGGTTCAGTGTCTTGCCCAAGGACACTTTAGCACATGGAGGGAATGGGAATTGACTTTGAGATCCTGCTCTACCACCTGAGCCACAAAAACAGCTGTCTGATTGTGATGACAGACATAAACATTGCATAAAATATATAAAATCATCAGGTTGATACTTTGGATTTCTGACCAAATATCTGCTAATTACAAAAGTACAATTATAGCCGGGTAAACATCATGTTATAATATCAGCCTTGTTAGCACACCAACATTAGTACCTAGCTCAAAGCCCAGTTTGTACAGAACCTTTTCAACAAACTGAATACACCTAAACTCACCCTCACCTTTATAGTGTGTAGGAAAACTTATGGCGACCACTGAAAGACACAGTAAGTTCTCTACACAATCAGTGCCTGGTTTGTCTGTTATGGGCTCCTGTAGAAACATGGCAATGCAACATGGTGGACTCTGTTGAAGAGGACCTGCGTTGTGAGATCTAAAGGGCTTGTTCTATAGTCATGGAAGCATAACATTTCTTGTTTTCAGGTGATTATACACTAGTGAAAACATAATCATGAGTAAAATATGAAATTACAAAACTATACTGTATGTCTTGTCAGAACGATATTTTGTTCTTTCTGGAAATAGTGCTCTCCACACCTCCCATGCAGGCAGATTACATGATTTTTTAAAAATATTTATTTGTTTTGGAAGTTGCAATATACCCTGAAGTCAAATTCGTGTTGGCTGTTTGAGTTTTGTGTCTGGTGCTATTTTAAGATGAACCCACTGTGTGCAAAAATCACATAGTGGCAAAATTGGTAACAGTTGTTGAGATTTCCTATTTATTTGTTGTTTGTTTATTTTCAGAAAAGAACCACAGGCACTCTGGACTGGACTGAGCACCGTTTGATTTCTAATCCTGACACAGCCAAGAACACAGACTCTGAAAATTTGTCTTGAAAGTTTAAAATTGCAGCCTTCAACATCCTATAAAGTAGCCACAACTCGATCTGGCAGTATGTCAGTGTTGCTGTCTGCATTTGTTGTTTAATATAAACTTAATGTGAGTTCAAATGCAGAGTTACAGCTTTTAAAAGTGGATAATCATATGTTTGTTACAGTGCGGGGAAATTAAATTTTGTATGCTTTCCACACTGTGCGCAGCTGACTGGGGCTCAAATAAAATGCACAGGATTCTTGCACACATCCACAAACAAACATGCATTGTGCTGTCACTGTTTAGCAGTTAAACATAGGCTGTAACTATGTAATTTCTTGGGCAAATGCAGCTGAAAGTGAGTGAAACAAAATGAAAATCTACCAACATGCATGGTGAACTGACTGGTACAAGCCTAGGGAAATGGTTACTAGTTAATCCTGTTACATTATACATTAACACTACGATGCAGCCTGTTCTGTATGTAGCACCTGCATATTTCACATTAGGTATTCAGGTTGGGAATCTGATTAGGCAGATAGAATGATAGTGTACCGAATTACTGATGTCTGTAGGGAAAAGTTAAATACAAAAAATGTTAACACATAGACCTATTATGTTATTACCCCATTAATTCCCAAATGATTCCACAGCGGGCTACTGCCGCTGAAAAAACAAACAGTGGAAAGAAATGATTTAACTCTAATTTATCTGCTTTTGCTGAATACAAAGTAACAGAAACTTCACGTATGCCAACTTCAGTGTCAGCTCCTTGTATCTATAAAATATTTCCTTAGTTTCATGAAACCTACCTGTCTTTCAACTTGTTAGGCATTACCTTCACATTTTGGCTCACCCCCTATGTTTCCTTTTCCGACCTGAGCATGAGCTGACCCATCAGCCAAATCTCCAGACCTTAAAACAGACTCATTATGTAACCATCTCCACATAGACAGGTGGACCAGACATGTCACAGTCAATCTATTCCCTCAAGACGTTAACAAGCTAAAATGGATGGACAGGCCATTTCGCAGACTGACTCTCCTCCCCTCCACCAAGAAAAAACTAGTTGGACAAGCCTTGGCTCAAGTGCGTGTGTGTGTGTGTGTGTGTGTGTGTGTGTGTGTGTGTGTGTGTGTGTGTGTGTGTGTGTGTGTGTGTGTGTGTGTGTGTGTGTGTGTGTGTGTGTGTGTGTGTGTGTGAGTGTCTTCAGACTGTATGTGCAAACAGAGTGAGACTTCCCCTCCGCCTTAGGACACTTACATAAGACTGTCAGGGCAAGACAAGTGACGAGATGGTGGAAAGACCGGAAAGTGAGGTGAAAGACTGAGAGACGGTGTGTGTGCACTCTATATGTGTTTGTGTGCGCGTATGTCCATCTGCCTGTCTGTCTGGACACTGTATGTGGGTAGGTGTGTTGCTGGAGGGTAATTAAATGTATTTTTGTCAGCTAACCAGCTCTGGCTTCCATATCAGACATGGGAAACCACAGATGTAGAAAGAAACCAGATGGGTCATGGCCAACAGGGGTGTTTGAGTGTGTGAATTTATGTGCAGGTGGGTGGGTGAGAGAGAATGAGATAGCTCTAATTCCCAGACACCATCCCTTGGGGGGGCTTGAGGTGGAATTGAACATAGTCTGGAAGGGACAACTTTGACAGCTTCCCTCAATACACCCAGTAATGTTTTCACCACACTGGACTGAGAGGCATCTAATCTTAGCCTGGATGCATATTACTGGCCCAAAAGCCCTCACGCAGTCTTTATGATTATCATAGCCGAGACTGCCAAGGTGGTCGTTTTTCTCAAGCTGTCCTGGATTGAACAAACTTCTGAAGAACATGTGCGCAGATAATGCAGGTTTACAGTTTGAGAAAGGCTGTGTGCTCAGTGTCTTATGTGCGGTTTGGATGCACAAGTCTTTGTTTTTTTCCCACCGAGTTTTGTCAGCAAAAATTTGTAGTATACCAAAAGGACTGTGTAGATATGATGCATCGCTCGCACGAAAGCCCTTGGGCCCCTGCATTCATCCTCATCTGTGAGTAAACTTCAAGCTTTGTAATTCAGCCTCTGTCCTTGCATTCCTTTGTTTTGGAACTGTGCAAAGGCCATTAGATACTGTGTCAAATAAGCCACGGACGGGCAGAGAATATATTTTCAACAAGACGCACACAGTCTCTAAGATACATGTCATGGGAAATTCCGGGAGCTTGGGTAATTTCAATATATCAATAGACTGGGTTCAGTACTGCATTTCTCCACTGTGGTATGGCTCTGTCACGCTTATAGGACTGTTGTCCTTCAGTGAAGTAATGTGTTTGGGTCTGGACCATGCAGTGATTCTAACACACCTACAGGTAAGTGGGTATGTGTCATCAGTTTTTGAGCACAGCACTGTCAACGGTTCTTTGTATGACTCAAAATCCTCCACGAAATTTTCTGTATTTAAAACAGGTAGCAATACAAAACTAAAAAATCTGATTTGAATAGCAGGCATCCTTGAGTTAAGAGGTACTGACCATCAAAATAAAGTATTCACTCAATTAAAATCAGACACAGGCCACATGCGCCACTCCAGAGAAGTCCCATCTGTATCTTTATAGCTTAATGTCGGCAAATCTAACTGGCAGTCAAGTACATTAGTTATCTAAACTTTCGAGTTACCAGGAGCTTCACTGTTCTCTCTTCAGTTGTGGATGACTGCTTGCTCACAGCTCCCACCTCCATGTGCCCTGCAGCAGTCTGTGCTCTTAACACTCTAAATGATTTCTGAAATTGATGTGAACCATCCATCAAACTCCAGATAAGACAGAAAACAAGTCAACCCCCAAATTGTAGAAGCAATGGAGCATTACTGGGATTAGTATCTTTAATATAATTACTGAATTTCAAATTGGAATCCCTCATTGTGAAGTAATGAAGGCATCTTTTTTGTTTTTGCATGTGGGGAGGATAAATTATGGCAGCTCGACTGAAAATAACAGTTAACGTATTTTAAGCAGTTAATATTGTTTGATGCAGGGGAAACAAATAATATATACATTATCTTTTTTATCACAAAATATGAGCTGTCTCTATAACAAATCAAATTTGCTCCGTGTTTAAAGTGCTCAAACAGAACCTGGACCTGCTAACCTTCACACTGCACCTCATTTGATGATTTGGATGACATTTTTCCAGGGACAGACATCACAATCATCCCACACATGCTCGCTGTTTCACCTCTTTGCAAGGCCAAAGATTATGTTTTGGAGCACACGTACATTAACACCAGACACAAGCCTAATGCTGGCAGATCCAGTGTCATCACTAATGCTTGTTGTTGGAGATACACTAATTAGGGAAGTTAAGTAGAAACTTCGAGACGTGCCAAGCATCATCACCATAAAATGATACTGAACCATCTGGGCATTAAAAAAATCATCATTCATGTGGGAACTAATGACATTTTTAGCCACATGGCAGCTTCTGATGAACAGTTTGGAATGATGTCCTCTCAGTGATCATCAGCTCAAGACCAGAAGCTTCACCTTGATACCTTCTCAGAGAGACTCGCCAGAGCAGAAAAAAAAATGATTGCACTGCAGTAGTGAGCCCTTAGTTCTGTCATTTTAGAGGGGAAAACTAATTGGAAGAAGCTGAACAGCCTTTCTTTATATGGTAGATCATCCATTTCTAAATATTCATTCTACCTATTGCCTTACCAGTAGCAAGATCTGGTGGGATCTCAGCCAGGGGCCTATTTCACAAAAGCAATTAGGAACACCAAATTCACATCAAAAATGGTGCCAGCATCCTATTTCACAAATGATTGTGGCTTGCAAATTGCAAATAAGTTTGCAAGTGCTACAGTCCTCCCCATACTCATGCATCACTTGCAGAATTGTGTTTCTTCTGATAAGTTTAAAGTGTCATTAGGAGAGAAGATCATCTCATATTGCAAAATGAAGCTTGCAGATTTGAGGGGTCTGAAATCAGGCCCAGTATCTTTTGCTTTTTTTTTTTGATTTTTTTAGCCTTTGTTATGGAGGACAGTGGAGAGAGACAGTGAAGGTGAGGAGAAGAGTGGGGTAAGGACATGCAGCAAATAGCCGTGGGTCGGAGTCAAACCTATGGCCACCAATAGCTCCTGTTTATGGGTTGCCAACTCAACCAGTTGAGCTACCAGGGCACCCCAGGCCCAGTATCTTTAAGTTTTCCTACATTTCTAGGGTCCAAGACGCCTTCCCTTGACAGTCTGGCAAGACAGCATCACCTCAAACCTCCCTGCCCATCTGCTGCATGATTAGTGGAGCCACCTGGGATGTCAAGCATCTGATAAGAAATATTCTTTAAGGAGAAATATTATTTCAGATTTTCCTCATATTACCCCACATTTTTTTTGTGCTTTTATGGCAGACATTTCTTTCTGCAGGCAACAGTCAATAAAATGGTATTCTCCAATTGTCTCCCTGCTATATATGATAGTATTTATTGTTAGTGGATTCTGCCTTTGTCATGTAATATTCATACTGTGAACAGGCACAGGGGACAAACATGGAACACTGCATGCACATGATGTGAAAGACATACGACAGTGTGTGCATCTGCTTCACAGAATGTAGGAGACTACTTTTGACCATGAGATCAGTCTTAATGTCATGGACTATTTTCTTTCGTTTACAACATGACAATCAATCCTTTCATCACAGGCTCTGATTGAGTCTGAGGTACATGTAAGTTGCACTTTTTCTGTCGCATTCATATTCATTCCTATCTCCACAAAAATATGGGCCACTGCATCTGAACTGCATTCTCAGTTACATTTTGAGAGAAACATATTGTAGAGTAAGTACTCACAAATACATTTCTAGCAAACAAATCTTTACCGTTTATTTTATTGCTTACTGTGGCTCCTTTTCAACCAATGAGTAATATCCTACATGTGGTGAGACTTGTGGTAACCCAGAAAATGGAGAAGAGGGTTACATTTTTAACTGAAACTATGATATTTTCCTAACCCTAACCAAGTAATTTTGGAGATCAAAACTTTACCAAGCATCTAATATGTAGTTAACATTGTAAAAGGGCAAATTTTAACCTGAAGCTTAATATTTTCATAATTGCCCCACGTGGAATGCATGAAATTTGTGGCCCTGCTTACAGTATCATACCAGTCTTACCATGCAGGAAGATAGCAAGTTTCTTTCAAAATGTCAGTAAGGTTGAGGTGAGTTATATATTAAGATAGGATGTGAGCAGAATTATTTTTGAATAGAACTCTTATTGTTGTATTACTAAAATGCACTTCCTGTAAGCAGGTGCAGGCGTGTCACTAAATCAACCAGGACCAAAACCTGTTTGAGGGTTAGGGTTAGCTTAAAAATACCAACACTTCACATTGACATTGTTTCAGTCTGTGAGCCAAAAGCAGGAGTATGTTTTTATCAGATGAATGGACCACAATAGTGTTGTTGTTAGTTTGCACTACACTATTTTATCCCTTTGTTGCTTTTTCATAGGTTCGTTCTGAATAAACAAAGTGTATTGTGACCACACATTGAGATTAAGTTTAAAGGACTTCTTTTTATATGATGCCTTCCTTTATTTTTTGCACAACACTGTGCCAGGGGACTTCGATTTCTTTCAAATTATTGGCTGCATTCCCTCCTTTTTTCGTGTTTCAGACAAACTCAGAATTGAATAAGAAACGTATGATAAAAGTCTTTCTCACAGAAATCTGCCACTCTGTTATGTAGAAGATCCATAGTGGATCTATATTATTCAGCAGCATCCAAACTGACTGGCATTCACCTCTCTCTCTCTCTCTCTCTCTCTCTCTCTCTCTCTCTCTCTCTCTCTCTGTGTGTGTGTGTGTGTGTGTGTGTGTGTGTGTGTGTGTGTGTGTGTGTGTGTGTGTGTGTGTGTGTGTGTGTGTGTGTGTGCGTGCGTGCGTGCGTGCGTGCGTGCGTGCGTGCGTGCGTGCGTGCGTGCGCGCGCGCGCGTGCGTGCGTGCGTGTGTGTGTGTATGCGTGTGGCCCCAGGCTCTGTACCTCTGCCTCAAAGAGGGGCATTCACTGTTTAAAGTATCCATGAAAGGGGAATATTGATTTCAGCACCAACAGAGTGGCTCTTCTTCTGTATGTTGTGCAGAATAAATTTACACCATAAAGTGCCTCCTCAAGTGTCCTTCTTGGATATAAAACTAAACCTTACTGCAAGAAACCTACATCCAGCAAGTACCAAAGAAATATTTCACTCAAAAACTTGTCCATTTAAAGAGTTACAATTTTGAAATGTTAGGTCTGATTCCACAAAGAACACAGTAGTATTTCATTTCCACATTGGATTGCCTGCTACCTTCAACACACTGATGGAGAAAAGACAGTGGAAACCTTGAACCATGTGTGAAACCTGTCAAGAAGTCGTGCATAAGTATTTTTTTTACCCCGGTTCACCTATTAGTGTCCCGTTGTCTCGGCCGTGAATTGTTTCTGGGCGGTGTACAACCACAGATGGATCCGCTGTGGGGTTCTGCCAGTGATTCATATTAATGGACCTGACCCCAATCCCTCCTTTCCTTTTTCTTCCTCCAATCTTTCTCCCCCCTGTTCCTCCCACTGCTCACTCTCTTTCTCATCCTTTCCAAACACCCAGGAGACAGATGGACCAACACTCAACTTCACACCATTTAGCTTTTCAAGGCTGCTAAAATAGTGTGTGTGAAGAGGTGGAGTGAGCGAGTTGGGAAACAAGGACTGTGTGTGTGTGTGTGTGTGTGTGTGTGTGTGTGTGTGTGTGTGTGTGTGTGTGTGTGTGTGTGTGTGTGTGTGTGTGTGTGTGTGTGTGTGTGTGTGTGTGTGTGTGGCATTTGTGTGACAGATAGAGGAAGAACGTGATTGAGCAGACATCCTCCCTACATAAAGTATGTCCATGTACTTGCACATTACGTTTTGTCTGTGTAGTTGTGTGTCTAGGTGTGTGTGTTTCTGTGCGCAGGAGGTCACCAGCAGACAGGGGAATGTGGGGAGTAAATGAAGGACTTAGTGCTCTACACGACTGACTGGTCAAATCTATGATGCTACCTTGAGCTTCCCTGGTTCTAGTCACTCCTGCTCTTCCAGTAATAGAGACTGAGTGCTGCTCTGTACTAAGCCAAAATTCTGCACTGCGCTGCCTGACATACAGTACAGTCAAGTGTATGTATATATATATATATATATATATATATATATATATATGGATATAGATATAGATATTACATTGTGCATTAAATAAAACTTGCATATGCTATCCAGTCACAACATTTTTCTGCACTCCTTTACTATTTTTCATTGGTCCCTTTCAAAAAAGGCCTTTGGACTTGTCATTGTAGAACAAATAAGGGTGCTACTAATAACATTAATGATGGATCTCCTCTATTTAAGTGAGCTAGCATTGGAGAAGATCAGGAAAAAAGAAATGGTTAAATAGAGTTCAGCCATCATTTATTTTATCTTTTTAAACCTGTGCTTTAGTAGAATTAACCCAGTCACACAGAATTGTTACTTTATTGCTTTTTCAAGAGCTTCTTGCATGTGTTTTGTAAATGATTTGTACAAAATCAAATTTGGTCAGCTGCATGTTGAACCCAAAGCATTTGTGGGATATAATATCAAGCACAGCCCTCTGCCTTCTCTGATCCTGAAACAGTTCTCAGCTTTTGGAAGAGCAAATTTACTAGATAAAAGATATCATAAAAGCTCCTCTGTCATTATCCTATCCAGCCAACTGAAGTATTGAGTCAAACACAAAGATATCCATGATCCACCTCCAGCTGCAGTGTTTGTGTAGAAGTTCAGTATTGAACTTTCCCCTTTGAAAACAGTAGTTGACAAAACAGTCTTATGTTTCTGCCAATTTTGTAGATGTGTTCTATCATACCGTATGAGCATCCCCCACAGACTGTGTTGTGAATACAACTGTAAATTTTCTAATTTTGAATCTAACATGTCTATTCAGTTGCAGAATAGACTTCATGGTGAGTTTAACTAATTAGTTTTGTACTGTTTCCAGTGATTGAAATGAACTTCAAATCACATTTTAATGAAACACTGCTGAAGAATCCCAGAAGTGGTCAGGAAAATGCACATTTGAAAATCAATATTCCATGACAGCTCTCAACTCCATCTGCTCAAGAAAGAAAAGCTAGAAAGCAGCCATGATTTTGTGGTGTCATTGTTCTGTGAAGGAATTGTGTAGATGACTGTTTAAACATATATTTGATTGAGCAGTGATATTTCTGTGAATGCTGTGATGAAGTGTTGCCCTGTCCACACCCAGACTTTTCTTCTCCTTTGTTAGTGTTTGAGTGGTTTTGTGTTCTCCCCACAGCACCTCTAACTTCAAGGTGGGTGACATCACTGAATCCTCTGACTAATGTAAGAAAAAGGCCTATAACCCCCTGAGCTCCACTAACATCACTGAAACCAAAACCAGACTTTTGTCCATTTGTAACAGGATGTCTCCGTCTATGTGGGGATGATGCCTTGTACTTTGATATCTGACACCATGATTGTCTCCTTGAAATAGATGATGAAATTGACTGCCGGTCTGGTGCAAGGGCTGCAGTAAAGCAACAGCTGTATTGGACCACGGAGAAGAGGCAGCAGAGCCACAAAGCCAAACTTTAATTTTCTCTCTCGATACTTTGTTCTGACCCTCATTTGTGGTCACAGGTTTTGGACAGTAACTGACAGAATAAGATCCTGGACACGTGTAGGCAAAATGAGTTTTATCCACACGGCGAGTTGACTCGTCCTCTTCGACCGCATGTGGCTCTCAGGGTCAGACTGCAAGTCTATAACACCAATAGGAGCAGTTGAGGTGGATCAGGGACCTTCGAGGGACACCTCCTGAGATTGTTGCTTTGCGAGTGAGCAGACCGATGGATGACTGCTGGGAAGCAAACCCCTTGGGCAGAAGCGGGACATGCTCGAGGGACTTCATGTTCCATCTGGTGTAGGAGTGTGTTGGGCCTCCCAGGGAGCTGCTGAAAGAACTTTGTGCTCCATTATCATCTTGACACAAACGAGGATGAGAAAATAGATGGATCAGTGGAGGATTTCACTGCTGCTAATGAACTGAAAATCATGTTAAGTGTGTGGAACCATTTACAGTAGGGGTTTTTCTTCATTGTTAGCAATGGATGCAAGGACGGCAATCATTGGTTTAAAGTAGGAGGGATCACAATGGCACAGCAGTGCATGTTAATGAATTATACTGTGCATTCAATAAAACCCATACATGGTATATGGTCTGAAGTCTGAATATATATGGTTAATGTCACATATGACTCAGAGAATGAATATGAGTTCTGACGCAAATTGTGACGAGTGTTTAATTAATTAAGCCCCTATACGTTCACCTGTGTATTCAAGCGACACATTACATTTTTTTAACCCTATATTCTTGCTTCCTTTAGAATCCATATCAAGTTGTGAAATTGGATTAATTCAGCCATACATGTTTGAACCAGAAAGAAAAAGAAGAAGAATGATTAGTTTGCTACATGTGAAACCCCAGAAGCCTGAATCTGTATTTCTGACGTCACCATCAGCACACTACAGTTTCAAGGTGGAAATGCTCAGTCAGAGTGTTGACTGCTTATTTCCCTCATGATGTGTCTTCTGGTATTTATTAAATAAAACACCATATGGACATGTTAACAAGGTAAACAACTTGATTTTCACCAGAGGGGCTCTTTTTAAAGAACCTTAATTGCTTATACTGACTGTGCGTCTCATAGCTGCTGCTCCGGCTGCTGACCATGTTGGAAAGTGGGTCAAATTAGTGTGCCAAACTAAAAGAACTAACTTTATGTTGTTTGCAGAATACCAGCATGCATTACGCCCTCTCCCAACTTTAAGGCAGAAGTATTTTCTGCCAGAACATATTTGTGACAAATCACAAATATGTTTCTCAGTGAGTAGTTTTACATTGCCGAGTTTAGCTGCACTTTTCAACAGGTTAACTGAAAAAAGTTGGTCTTTCTATCTTTCAAAACATGATGCTTGTCTACATGAATATCAGATTTCCACAAGAGTAGGGAAATGCTGTTTTTAATTTGCTTGTCTTCTCATCTTGTTTTGTTACTCCCTCAATTCATGCATGTGTTGTATTTCATGTGACTCAGACAGATCAGATTGCTAAACACAAAATACAGTTATTTGTGGTCTTCAAGTACCATTTATTTAGTTTTACACAGAAACCAAAATATAGTAAAACAAGATAAACATCTTCTGGTGTTGGTAAAAAGGGGGACATCTAATCATAAGGTTGCAAGTTCAATACCAGCTTCCTCTTGTACATGTGTTGAACTGTACGAGATCAAGTAACTTCAAATTGCAGCAGGTCTCTGCAATCACGCCCACAATTCTTGCAGGAATTGCTCATATTTTATTAAACCTGATCAAGTAATTTTGGTGCTTTAACCAAGCATCTAACACTGAGTTATTATTGTGAAAATGTTAATCAAAGCATGATATTGTCCAAAAGCTAACCTAATTTTTTGGAGCCTAAACGCAATAAAGCAACAAGTGGAAATGAAGTCTGAGAATAATGGTCCCACATGGAATGCAAAACATAGTCTCTTGGGTCCGGCAGCTGATTTACACCATCATCTCCTCCTCCTCACTCCTTAAGTAGATTGGCTCCTTCATTCTGGAAGTCTTTCTTAATATCACACCTTCTTATGACATGTTTATTTCAAAACGTAAATGAAAACACAGTTTGGCATGATCGCAATGTAATTTTTGGGATGTATTGCTGACCCTTGATAGCACTTAAGACACGGCACACAAAAACAATTAGAATAACAACACGTGCATGTTCAGCTAAAACACTCTCAGCCCAAGTTTTATCAGACAAGAATCCAATTACTTAACCCAGCTGCAGGTTCCCTACCCTCTGTTTTCCTCCACCTTGACGAGTTTCTGTTAATATCTGCTGACAGCCTGTGTCCAGCATTCACACTCACTCACATCCACATTTACAGGCACACAGCTGATCCCCATAAGAGTCTGATTAAATGAAAAGTGTGACGCCCATTCCTCCATCCTGGGGTCAATGAATACCAATGAGAGGCAGATATCACAGTCCTTGCTGTGTGTGTGTGTGTGAATGACAAAGTGTAAGAAAGGGAACTTCCACTTTGATATATTCCTGTAGCACCATATATGTAGCTTTGTGGATTTATTTTCATGCTCCTCCTTTTTTTTTTTATCTTCCCAGTTCATATGTCTCTATGACATCTGGATCTTTATTGTTCCCAGTCCATAGATCACTTATTAAGCCAAGTAATGAGGAGGTCATGCATAATTTCATTTGCTCTAGCGGTACCTGGGGACATTTTCTTACTTCACTAAAATCTATGATAGTTTCCTTTTGAAAGGCCATAACTCTCCTTCAGTAGCAGGCGTTGGGGTCACAGATGGTAAATGGGCCATTTATAGATTCCTGGTGGAAGGAGAATATTGTGTTGAGTCATTTCAAACCTCTTATTGAGGCTATTTGACTCCACGTGGTTTAATTTGCTCCCAGTGATATATCTGATAAAGGACCAGGCTTTCAAATCATACAGCCACACTCTCCAACACCAAGTGCAAGGCAGTGCTCAACGGATGTTAAGAAGAGCGACTTCGGTTTAGTTAATCGAATGTCAATATTATTGCCCAATAGATATTCTTACCAGTAGTGGCCCGTGGGGATTTGCAATGATTACCAGTAAATGCGATTATGCCCACGACAACTGAGCTGCAGCCAGTGCACAGTTTGGATCACAGTGGTCCCATGTTCTGTTTTGCAGTTCAATAGTCACAATTTAAACCCATTTCCATTTTCATAGAATATCTGCGGGCGTCATTATTTAGTCATCGCATTAACCACCACCAACTGCATTGTTTACATTGGCGAGAAAAGCATTCACAAGCTATCATTTTCCTTCATTTTAGTTTGCTTTATTTCCTCTTGTTTATGTTTATATAATGCATGTGATAACCCCATGCTGCTTGTGGACACACCAACCCGACAGACTTTCATATGGAGAAATATCAAATCACTGCAAACAAATAACATCAGCGCAGTGCACGTGAAAAATTAATGTCCTTGGAGGCGGTTCATGTACGACAATCAGAGACTTTGGGAGATACGAGGTGGCTGTTTGTGTGATATGGCACACGTTTTTTTCCACCCCGCCCGTCCTTCTCAGCTAGAGAAGTGTGCCACCATTGGTCAGTTGTCCTGCAGGGATGGCTGCCAAGCTTATCGGTCTGTTACAAATCAGGCAGAGAAATTGCAGCAGGAACATCTTTCCCTTTTCTCTCTGTTTTCACTCACTGAGATCACTCAAGGGGATTGAAGCGCTAAAAACATAGCACAAATCTCCACTTCCTTCTTAGCCTCATGTCTACCTGTGATTTTTCTCTTCTTTTCTCCTCATGCTTAAGAAAAGTTCCATTGTATCTTATATGAAAGTGATTGGAGTTTTCCGTATATGATCCATAATTAGTTGTTCCAGCTTTTGCATAATTCCATATTTGAAACGGCTTAAAGGTTAAATATCCAATTCGTCCCATCTCCCTCATCTGCATTTCCCCCTTCAAGTCGTCAGTGAATTTATGAATATCATGTAAAGTCAGTGTGGGTGTAGCTTTCACCCAAATTTACCTAAAAATATGATGAAAGGAAAACCCAAAACATTTAATAAGGTAGGGCAAAAACAGCTCTTGGGAATTTAACTTGCATTCATGGGTCAAATTTGTTTAATGATGCATTTTCCCTTTTCATGTGGATAATTGGCAACATGAAAGAGGTGGATAAGAGGCAGAGATAGCAATTTCTCTGCTGACAGTAGCCTCAGTAGACCATAATGCAGCCACAAGCAGTGCTACATGTCGTGTAGAGAGAAGCCAAAGAAGGCTGGATTGTTTTTATCTATGGTTTTGTCTCGAAGGACAGTGACAGATATTAGTGCTTCTAAGACAAGAAGAGGTCATCCCTGGTTTAATTTTAGAAAACACTGCAGCATATTTACATCCATCCATCCATTATCTATACACCGCTTAATCCTCATTAAGGTGGAACACATCCCAGGTGACTTAGGGTGAAAGCAGGGGACACTCTGGACAGGTCGCCAGCCTATCAAAGGGCCACAGATAGAGAGACAATCAAGCACACTCACTTTCCCACCTACAGACAAGTTAGAATTACCAGTTAACCTAAGCATGTTTTTGGACCGTGGGAGGAAGCTGGAGAACCCGGAGAAAACCCACGCAGGCACAGGGAGAACATGCAAACTCCATGCAGAAAGATCCCAGGCCCAGGTCAGGATGCAAACCAGGAATCTTCCTGCTGCAAGGCTAACCACTGTGCAGCCAATAGGATATTTACAGCGCAGCTTAATGTAAAGCTATTTTCACCCTAGTCATACACAATTCACACATACATGGAGTTCATACATTATTGACTCTTTGAGTATCATATGGCATGACATATGTCATCATCTTTCATCAAACCCTGCTAGCACCAGGCATGTTTTCATTAAGGGAATCACCTAAATTACACCATTTATGCGAACCAAAAAAGTAGAAAAACAGATAATTGTCAGATTTTCAACTTTACGATGGTCTGTGAACACATCTTGCATAACATAAAATTGTAATATTTCATCTGTATCACTTTATTTCACCAAAAAAAACTGTTTGCACCAATCAGATCTTGTAAAAATAAGAAAATGTGTGCTCCTTGGTGCAACTGAGAGGCCATGACTGACCCAGTTGTGACCATAAGTCCCGTCACAAAAATTCTGAGATCATTCAGCTGAACTGCAGGCTGTGCTTCCACACACTAGAGAAAATAAGTAAAGAGAGACTGAGATGAAAAATAAAACAGTGCTTGATCAATAAAATAAATTCTGCATGCCTCAATACTGGTATACAGGGGAGCAAGCTGTCAACAAGTTGTTTGATACATTCAGCATGATGAAATATCTTTCTAGAACGCATGTCCACACCAGAGTAAAACGTGACTAAGCCCAGCCAAGGAGCCTATCCATAGAATGTGGAGCCCTCATTTTTTTCCCTCCAAAATTTGCTACACACTACAAAAAAAAATGCTTTAGACACTGATTCTAGATAATAATCAAAGAAATTTAGTTTTGTCATTTTCTCTGAGTCGGGGCATTTTAGCTGTATGACACTGCAGACAGACTATTTTGAGTTCACTCTACTTCTAGCCATGGTTGCGCTGTTTCCATAGAGGTGCAGGACTTTCTATAACACCAAAAGAAAAAGAAATAAAATTGGGGGATCGGAGTGATTAAAAATGTGACATGAGCTAACTTATTTGGTTTGGATGGTTTATGGAAAATGCTGATTTCCCGTCTTCTGGGCTACACTTCCGATTTGCCGCAAATCGGTGTAAAACAGTTTAAGTTATGGCCATTCCAATATCTCTGATTCTGAAAATGGGCTGCCTTGCAATCAATAAATTACAGCGACATTGAAATTAGCTAATGTCCAAAAATTACGGCGTTTCCCTTTCTCTCGACACTTAATGTGCGTGCGGATATGGGAGCCTGTGCTTCGTGCCTAATAACTTTTTCACCTTTCGCATGTGCCTTCAAGACACATTTCAGTTTACATTTGCAGTATTGAATTCATAATTGCTTGTTGGCCATATAACTTCCTGCATAATGAAATGCTTTCATAATAATCAATAAAGGAAATAGAGTGGGCCCATTTGAATGCTGTAGCAATAGGAGAAACACATCAAGCTGAGCTGTTGCTTTCAGTGCAGCAGTGTGTTACCATATCAGTGACACTCTCTGATACGGTAACACACTGCAGCACACGCAGGATGAAGAGGAGAGGTGGAGTGGATTCCATTTCAAAAAATCTCCACTTGGGGACTGCTATCTTTCTTTCCTGAGTGATGACATGCAGCAGGCGAGGAAGGATGGATGTCTGTTTGCGTTGCTGGAACCAGGCCTGGCCCTTAGGTGCCCCCTTGGCCCAATCTTTCTAGCCAGCTCACAGTGGATTGTGCTTACTCTCATTTAGTCAGGCCTATTTGTCTCCCCTCTAAAACCCAACCTGCTCCAAAGATGTAATTCCATAAAAGCATGCAATCAATACACCAGAAACTGTACTCATCTATCATTTTTGGAAAAAGCCAACAGGGAAAATTGTGCGTGTCTGTGTGAGTGCACGCATGTATGAATATGCGTATGTTCAGCCACAAACACTGCAAATCAGCCAAAGTAGGGTGGGTCAAAACTGCTGGCTCAGTCCTGAGTGCTGGCACACTCATGTGCACAGGAGAGCTCCGTCCACTGGATGGCACTGTTAGGGATTGTTTTGTTTTTTTTCAAAGCAGAGGCAACAATCAATTCATGTGTGGTGTACTGTGTCAAAAAATGAGGAAATATTAATTTCTTTGCTCCTGGAAACCTTAACATTTTCCAGGAAAGATATAAATACAATATCCACACAGACACACACCCCCACACAAGCACCCACACACGCAGGCCTCATTAATCTCTTCTGTAACAGGACTCTATCCTCTGGCTCCAATATTACAGTAAATGGTGATGCTTATCTGCAAGCAACCCTGCCCTTGAAATAGGTGCTGTTCCATTCCCAGCTAATTCCACAGCCATTAAATGGTTGGCACATTTTTCACAGGTATATAAATTGCTTTAAGCTGCAGCTTACTCTCAGCGCATTGAAATACAAACACGGATGTTCTCCTCTTTTTTATCTCACTCTGCCCTCTGTCTCCTTAATACTTCCAAACCCCACCACAGCCACCTTCCCATCCTTCTTCCCACCCCTCCCATCTCCTTACAAGTGAAATGAGCATGGATTGACTTCTAGCTTGCAGCAAGGTTGAGGTAATAGCTTATTAGCAGCCAATAAACATCAGTCATTTCCATTTAAGCTAACACTCCAATCTTGTTCATAATCACCAAGACATGAATAGGGCTGGAAATCAATGGCACATTTTAACAGGGTGTCCCCGGTGTAGTGTTTGATCTCACCTGATCAAGGCAGTGAGGGGAGGATTTTTCTCATCTGAACATATGCAGATGTAACAATAAATCAACAAGAATAACGACGAAAGCTTGGAGGCTACATCAGTGAGTCATAAAACAATATTTGAATTTTGCTTAATTTCATTTATCCCACCATTGTGCTGTACTGATATACTGTAATATTTGGAGTCCACAACATAGAATTGTGCACCAAAGCCAATAAATCTGAACACCTGAAGGTGGCCTCTCCTCCGAAGAAAGGAGCTGTTGATCAGACATTCAAATCACACACCTGCCCATCCAGACCTGACAGCAGGACACCTGCAGCCTCACTGATGAGGGGATGAAATACTCCTCCCCCTTTGTACTCTCGCACTCTCTCATCCATCCATCTTATATTTCTCTCTCCCTCTGTGCCCACAGCCACAGAGCAGCTGGCTAGTTATTTGTGACCCGCCAGTCTCTGGGGGTAACAAGGTTTCGGCGCAATTAAGAATACATTTCCCAGGTACCAATGCAACAAATCACAGGCTTGAGTCCCTGGACACATACACACACACACACACACACACACACACACACAAACTTAGCCTCACTAGTCGCACAAATCAAACAGTACACAAATGGCAACATGAAATAACTAATCATGGCTGGAGAAGAAAAGGCAATTATTAATCGATTCCATTTGTGTTGGGCTGAAAGGGTTGCAAACAGTCCCATTCTTTAGAGGAAATATTTGCTGTGGTTGTGCAGCTCGGCTGTCGTAATCACCGCCTATTATGTGCGCTGATTTGAAAGTAAGAAGCAAAGTGGTCAAATACATCACAGGCCGCCATTATTGTGTCAATTCGCGGACAGAAAAACAATCCATTGTATGCAATAATTTATAAACGCGCGGTAAGCAATGTGAGCGTTTCTCAGCGTGTTGATTTTACAACCTCGGTGGGGACACGAGGCAGGTGGGAAGAATGTGTTCTGGTTTAACAGGGAAATGGTACACTGTCATATTAGAATTACAACCTGGTGTTTTCCTGTCCAGTCCGTTCTTCAAACCCAGGTGCAGTAAAAGGCAAACAAGCCAGGGTAGAGGATAATTCACGATTATTAGATCTTTCTTTTTCTCCCCTTTGGTAAAGCTTGACAGCCTTGCCACTTTTATCATCCGTGTAACAAAGGGAAGCCTGCTTCTTTCAAGTTGCATGATTTTGAATCTGGCTGGATCATTTCAAGTTTTATTATTAAGTTAAATAGTCTCTGTAGACATAAAAATATCTCTTGAGCCTTCTTCAAGAAAGTTATTCTCCCTAAAGGAGTTGTGCACTTAAGATATACAGATGAATAAACAGGAACTTTATAGCTGCTGATATAAAACAGCTGAACACTTAAAATGACGATAAAACACTGGGGAATAGTAATGCACTGTTGGAATCTTGTGTCCATCTTAGAATTAAAGTCAATGTTAGAGACTAAGTTGAGTTTTTATACCTTGTCGTACAGCCAGACTTAACTTTTTATAGAAGACCATACAATATAAAGAGCAGTGCAGTGAGCTTTTATAAAATCAATAAATGGCACGTCCATTTTCTCTGTTTTTTTGATGCATTAGGAAGTCCAGCTCGGATAATGGCCGCTATTTTTTGGTGACACAACCCTATAATCAGTGTATGCGGGCTGTAAAATAAAGCCATCTCTTGTTTGTCTGTTTTTAATCGAAAGCATTACCACATTTTCATTTGTGGCCTTTGCCAAGAAACACTAATTTTGCAATTTAGCGCTCATAATGTGTCACAGGCTATCTCTTGTGTCACTCAGACACTACTTCTGGAGTGTGTTTGTCAGGAGCTAATCACTTAGCATATCAGCGTGTGAGCATATCAATATCAAATTCAGCTACTGTCAGCAGAGAGCAGTAATCACTACAAGCACTTATAATGAAGCACAGAAAAACCTTGTCAGTTTGCTGGAATAATCCATAAACATCAACACACTTTCCAGCACACACATCAGTCAGATGACAGGTACTGTATTATTAGCACAAACTATACGTGTCTACACGCTACAACACAATTTTAACTGACGCTGACGCTCGCGTGGTGTCACATCATAATTTGCAGTTGGTTGATGAAACTTTCCGTCATTTATTTTAATTGCAGGATGGGCGATTTCTTTTTATGCCCGACTGTTTCCTGGTCTGTAATTTTCTGGAGTGTACTAAATCAAACTATTAAGAGAACCATAAATTCTTTCTTATATTGTTGGTAAGAAAATGCAGGCTAATCTGCTTTCAAATTCCACAGCTTGAAGTGAAATATCCCTCTGATTACTGATTACACATTGTGCATCAAGCAATTTAAAGAAACAAGCTTCCCTGGTGTCATTTTCGTTTCTCTCCTTTTTTTTCTTTTACTGCTTTAGGGCAGAAATGTAAATTTAAAGTTCCATCATACATTACTTGCCATATAAATATATGCATATGCTCACAAAGAAAACAGTGATCATACTTAGGGAAGTGCAGCTCTTCTGCTTGTTAATCCCCTCTTTCTGAAAAAAAAAAAACACAGTTATGTATGGTTTTCATTGTAAGAAGCTCACAAAATACAACCATGCATCATTTGTGTATGTGTAGGGGTTTGTGCGTGCACATGTGTGCGTATATGCGTGTCTTTTTTCTCAAAGCAGACGTGACGCAGAGACAGAGGGGGGTGAGTTTGACATCTGCAAATTGAATTCTGCCCAAACGTGACAGTGATGAAGTGTTGTTCATAGCAGCCGTGATTGTCTCTATCTCCACTCCTGTCCACGGGTATTACAGCAGGCCAGCCCGCTCCACAGGCCTCAGCCCCAGCCCCAGCCAGCTCATCTATTAATGACAGTATTGGAAAATCAAATTCATACTAGATACATGTTTTATCAGCCAGAGCTGGCTGTAGAGAGGGTGGGTGTTTGTGTGTCTCCATATGTCTTCCTGCATGTTTTTCTCTCGTTCTGTTTCTCCGTGTAAGATCAGGTCTCCTTAGCCCTCAGGCCAGCTTTTAATAATAGGATAAGGTGCAGAAAATTGATCTGGCTTCACAGGCGCAAGCTTTTAGGATTATGTCAATAATAAAACAAAGTTTGGCCTTTCCCCATCCTGCATTTCTCTTCAGGCAAGCTGAGGACCTCTGCGCTGCACTGTGACTCTCTTTGTGACTTATGCCTTTCAAAAGAACAGAACAGGAGGAGGAGAACAGAGGAGAGGAAGGAGGAGAAGGTGTGGTTACCTGGGGAGATAAAAGAATCGAGAAAGAGACCTAAGCCCAGGTATCTCAGCGGAGATGCCCGTCTCCTACAGGGTGTGAAAGGGTGGCAGAGAAGCAAAGTAACTTAAGGGGAAAGAAGTCAAAAGTAAAGAGGGATAGAGAGCATGGTCCTGGAGAGAGGGAGGAAATACAAGCTCAAAATAGAGGTCGTGCTGAATAGAGGAGTGATTGATCAAAAGTGGAAAGTGAAAAACGGAAGCATGGGAAACTCGGTTAGCAGCTTACATATGTTCAGCAGCAGTGCTGGATGCCCTCCAGGTGTGCTGAAAATAGTGCAGCAGAGGAAGAATTTCAATACCCACTCTTCAAACAAACACTTGAAAAGGTAAGTGGAAAAATATGGCTCCCCATATCCAGTTCCGAGGAAATCAAAGCTGTCTTATGTTTGGGTAACAACAAATCGTATGGTCTCCTATAAAAGCATATGGGAGATCCTTCTTCCTCTGTTCTCTGCTACCTTTCTTATTGTGGGTGTTGTTTTTTTTTCTTTTTCATTTGGTATTCTGGACACAGACATACACAGGCCCAAACCTCTCCCTGTGATATGTGCTGTGCTGCTCCTGTCGTCTTCTGCACCTCCACATCTCACTAAATGGCAGGCCAACACAGACAAGACTCAGCTGGTTGACTGACTCCTTCAGTTCACACCAACAATGGCTTGCAGTGGGAGACAGGGCTGCTTGGATGGATATAGCCCCCACATAAACTAGAATCATTTCTCTCCTCCTCTCGTTCCCTCTCTCCATACATCTGTTCCTTTTTCTCCCTTAGCAGAGAGTGCTGCCGCTATCAGAGTCTGAGTGATGTAAGGGTGAACTTGCACTGACCTCTCTTCTGGTAATAAGGATAGAGTGACAGAGCCTTCATCACGACACAAGAAGACAGGGAGGGAAAGGGAGATAGACTATGTGTGTGTGTGTGTGTGTGTGTGTGTGTGTGTGGGGGGGGGGGGGGGTACACAGCTTTCTTGAAAGTGGGTGGTGGCAGTCCCTACATCATAGTTTATGAATGTTAAGCAAAAATGTCTCCAAATTTCATCATTCTCAGGAAAAGCACAAAGAGGACAAAACAAAGAGTAATAAGCCTCTCAGCAGCTGGAAACTTCTGAGGTTCAGGGTAAAAGTCACTCCAGAGGATTGTGCATCCTGGGTAATTCTTACAGCTGTGATGCTGAAGTCCAGACTCTCCATTCTGTCTGTGCACATAACATTAGAGCATTCTGCGATTATGGGGCCCAGAGAGGGGAAAAAAGCTTCTCAACATTAACAGAAGGTCCTTAACTTCACCACTCTGCCTTTCACCTTAATTTGACTGAGCGGCATGCTGCTGTTTGTTGAAATACACAGAACAAATGTTGTGTGTACCGGGAGCGGGGGTACTTTAGGCTTACAAAAGGGAAACATTTTCATATGGTTGCACATCCCCTCTAAAGGCCTTCTGCCCATCTGCCATTAGAGAAAAAAAAAATGACTGAACACACCAGAAACAGCACTTTCTCTTTCCATTTCCTTTTTGTGGTTACTGTTGTGTGGTGAGGAATACCTCCCTAGTGTAGGTGAATAGCTTAAAATGCATAATTTTAGGAAAACCCAACCAGGCCCTTCTCCATGGCCCATTTCCTAATCAAAGACAGACTATATGAGACACCTGCAGGCCTAACGTCAAGCTTTTTATTTCTGTTTTGGCTAGACTACATTTTTTTTGCTTATAGTGTTGAAAAGATGGCTGATTTTACCATAACTGTACAAAGCTGGTTTTAGTCATGTTTAAATGCAGCTGAGTTGTTGTTGTCCACACCCCCTTCAGGAAGAAAACTCTCTCTGCGTCTGTGACTGACACAGCAAAACAACTGACCATGGCAATTGCCACAGATGTAAATGAATGAGACCTGGGCTTTCTATCACTACTAGTTTCCACGGAGCTCTGACATTTGGGCATTTGATCAAAGCTGATGGTAACGCTATCTACATTAGCTGGTAACACTACAGATTTTCCAAGTGTTAAGTCACACATTGTCATCAAAAATAATCTTCTTGGTTTTGAATTCCTCAGATGCTGGGAGTGCATGGAGATTCTTGTGTTCACTCTTGCATTTAGTCTGATTTTCTTGTGGCTGAAACATTTTAGAGTTTGCAGAAGAAGCTCTGGAAGGGAAACACACCTGGTGGACTAGAGGCACCTTCGCATTTTAAACAGAAGTGATGAGACACGATTATGAAAATATTGAACTCCATTGGTTCCACAGTTGCTACTTTGAAAATTTGGACTGGCTTTTAAAACTAGAACGCTATCTGGCATCTTCATATTCTTACAGCTTTTATTTTATACATCCAAGTTTTTAAGACATTAAAAACTAACACAATAAAAATAGATTTTTTCATAATCTGGATCTTCTAATGTCCCATACCAGAGGTGATGAGTAGGGTTATAATAGAAGAAAGACCATTTTTGCATGGTGAGCATAGCTAATCTTGTCCTCCTTTTATATGTTCATCTGCTGCTGCTTAGCCACTTTGCTCCTTGTTGTTTTGTTTAGTTAGCTGTTGCACTTCAGTTGATTCTTTATCAATTGTTTGTGTTATTTTGCCTGATAATTCATTTATTTTTCAGTGAAGAACGCTGCCATATAGTGGGGAGGCTGGGCACCCCTGGTGAAGTTCCTCCACCATATGCAACTGAGTAAACCACACTGGGACACAACAGTAGATTGTACCATTCTGTGAGGCTTGCTGTGCCGCAGCTGAGTTGGGTTAGCGGTAGCACCCCTGGGGGCACACCTCAGTATAGTCTGCCTCTCTGTAAGAGGCCCAAGCTCACATTTCTTAGCTCTACCAGTGTTGTGTTAAATGTACTAAGGACTATGTAGCTGTAACTAATAAACTATTAATATTGTCCTCACTGGTTTTAGTTATTTTTGTTTGATCGCTAATATCTTTTCTTCTTCCCCTAGCAGTCCCAGTCCTTGTTTATTTGATTAATTGGATTATTTCAATTACTGCAAGCACGCCTCTTTCTAGTCTCAGTAACGAGTCCGTCTGCCTTATTATCAGTTCTTCCCACAACATTGCTGGTTTCTCAGATAGTACTTCCTGGTGTGCAGTTCCTCTGGGGGCCATAGTTGGTCTTTCTCTCATCTTCCTCTTATTGCCCTCACCACACTAGCAAGCATGACTAACACTGCACACTAAATCATATCCTCACGTGTGACAGATTCAGTGAATAATAGAGTTCACATAGTATCAGCTAGAGCCTGTTAGCATGGAATAAACCAGAACAGCTAAATTTATCATGCGGCCCTCACACCATAAATTTAGTATACTATGCTAATTCCATCAGTGCAGCAGGACAGACAAACAGATGCACAAACAGACAGACAAACAGACAGACAGACAAACTAATGGCGATCATTACATAACTCCACCACCTTCCTTGGTAGAGCAATAAGGAACCAAACTTGTGAACATTTGAGATGAAATTTTCCATGTAATTATTCTTCAAAGTTGGTTTCCAGTTCCAACACGTGTGACGGATTTACTCCAATATTACGTGTCATTGTGCTAACCGGAGTAGATTTAAATTGTTTTGAGCAAAGGTGAGCTGGTGTGCTGGAGCGGCAGTGACTGGGGAGAGGTAGATGGAGAAGGAGGGACGATAGATCCACACATTATACAGGAAGTGAGAATATAATTAAAGCTACACTTTTTATTCTTTTTAAGGAATAAAGGGAATGCTTTCAGGGAAAGAAATTCTAAATACATAATTTCATTACATAGATAACATTTTTAGTTCATAGTTGGAGATGGCTTTTCAGCTACCATGAATAAAACATTGTATGGATTTTATAGATAAAAAAATCTACCATTAATGGAAATGTTGGAAGATTCTGAATTAAAAAATTAAAAAAAAAAAAACATGCTGTAAGTATGGTGTTGCATTTACATCAGCTTTACATTGTTCAAGTACTGAAATTAGAATTACTATTAAAGAAGAGCTTTCCGCTAAAAAGAGAATATAAGTGGGGTGACAGAGCTCAAAATATCATGACAAGTGTTAATATTGAGAAAAAAGCTCCAAATTAGGCAAACTTTGTTCAATATATTAAGAATAAAATTAGATATTGGGAAATCAACAACTCGGTGTGAGGCACCAAGGCTGCTATTTCTCAAAAGGCCTCCACCAGCTGGTCAAACTTCCTTATCTCATTCAACTGATACTCTGGAGCCCTGAAAATAAAATTTAAAAACTCAAAATTCTTTGAGCGAAGTCCTTGGTGATTCCAATGCCTTGGTGCCACCTCATTGACAAATGTAACGGAATTATGACTGGTAGAAATGGAGGATTATTACTAGCACACAACGGTTGTGGCGATAGCCAAAGTAAAAGGAATTGTATGGAATATATTGAGATAGTGTGCATTCACCTGACCTCCACGCCCATCCGCCCATCTGCATTCCAGCCAGTAAAATGGTTGTTTTTTTGCGCGCTGAGAGAGCCGGCCCTTGGACTTCCTCATATCAGCCAGCCTCCAAGACAGTATGGCGGAGAGTCAGTGACAGATGGTGTATGGTGTTGGTCTCCCCACGCAATCCCGAACAAGTTGTCTGTGATTACCCACTACCGACCATCGATCCAAACTCATTCCTCGCCTGAAGTTTGATCTCATAAGGCACGTAGGTTTCCGTGCTGTGGACTTTGGAACTCTCCGCCATACTGTCTTGGAGGCTGGCTGATATGAGGAAGTCCAAGGGCCGGCTCTCTCAGCGCGCAAAAAAACAACCATTTTACTGGCTGGAATGCAGATGGGCGGATGGGCGTGGAGGTCAGGTGAATGCACACTATCTCAATATATTCCATACAATTCCTTTTACTTTGGCTATCGCCACACGGTGACAGGAGAGCTGCTATTAAAATGCATTTCACTACCATCTATCCATTTTCTTCCTGTTATATAAAGTCAAGTCACGGTGGCAGCGGGCTAAGTAGGGCATTGCAGCCAACCTTCTCCCCAGCAACCTTTTCTGATTCCTCAGGGGGATCCCAAGGCATTCCCAAACCAGATTGGATATGTAATCCCTCCAGTGAGTTCTGGGTCTGCCCCTGGGTCTCCTCCCAGTTGGACATGCCTGGAAAACCTCCAATAAAAAGTATTTCCCTACAGATAACAGAATACCTGCTCCAAAAGTGTAACTTGTAAAAGTGTGAATTTGGCATTTGCAATACTGCTAGCTAAAGTCGACTGAGTCACTCTGATGCTGATGTTCTGTCTGGCAGACAGGATAAAGGAAAAAGTTTTCCTTGACCTTTTATTTTCTAGCACATCAAGTTAGAGTGAAAACTAATAAACAAGGTGAATTTACAGTTCAAAAGAACTTCTTACTTTGCTGCCTTGTGCGTAATCCTCTTACAAGAAAAACAGCACTAAAAACAGCCTGTACCTTTGCCTCAGCAAAATGAAGCGTTTTTATATAGTTATAGTTTATAGACTATAGTATTTATAAAGAAATGAAGGTTGTAGCACTCAAATAGTCATCTAAAAGTTTTCAGGTATATCTGGTTTTGGTATATGTGCTATTGGATTGAAATAATTAGCCAGAAATACAATCATGCATCCATCAATTGACCCAGTAGATGATGTTGCCGTAAGCACCAAAGTCATCTCATATGTGTGCATCTCTTATGGTAGCTTTCTTCATTGTAGAAAGCTCTGCAAGTGCACCAAGGCTGCAGTTCAGTGCACAGGCCTCTGCTTCTGTCAGGGAGAACATGTCAGATGACTCTAAAACCTCACATATACTCAGACATTAATGCCATGGTCCATGGCAAGCTGTCTTGCCATGATAAACAATTATCATGATAAAGACGTGTCCATAAATGGCTCAAATAATATACAGCAATTACTCTTGTCTTTTCAGTCAACTTAAGTAGCACAGTTAATTGCTTCAGTACATTTAGTGAACATTGTTATATGGTCTATGTTAATATGTAATTGCACTCATTACTGCTACAATTTAACCCAGTTATCAATGGCAATCTGCAGTGACACAATTTTCAGATTTCTTCTTAACACATTAATGCCCCTCCCCTCCTGAAAATCAAGTTGTTGTTTTTTTTACCTTGTTAAATGCCCATATGGTGCTTCTTATATGCTGAGCATTTCTACCTTGAAACTACAATATTTGGAGAGTCAGAACCAAGAACCAATCTTGTAAGTCTGTGGGTTTTCTGAATAATTATTCGTCTTCAGAATCTGTTTTTGATGCAAACATGTATGGCTAAATTACTCCAAAATTAAAATGTCGTATCACTCTACTGTGAGTACTGTTGTAGGTGAGCTGGAGTGCTCAAGCGACAATGAAGGGGAAGGGTGCATCCAGAGAGAGGCGTTGATTTCAAAGATCTGCAGTTTCTAAAGCAAGAAGCAGTGTAGACATAAAGGCCATTTTAAGGTCAGAAAAGACTATTTTCATTTTTAAAAAATCCTAAATATGTAATTTTAACACAGTTAGATATTTTTGGGAGGTTTAATCAATACTCAAAGAGGAACTTTAGGCCACACATTCTCCAAATGTTCCATATTTGTAACAAAATACCAGCTAGGCTAGATATGCCGCCTCACTAATAAATGTATTTTCCAAGTTGAAGACAGTAAAAGTGTCACCCATAGCTAATGAATAGCTGCAGTGTCGTATTAGGGAAAGAGTGCTTGTTGTTTTGACTTTGTCCTGACTTGTCCTTCCCCCAACTCTTGTTCCGGTGAAGGCAGTTGGAATGGCACATACACAGCCATAATCACAAACACATACACATTTCCCCCCTGCATGGCGGGACATCATGAAAGCTTTTATCGCACACTCCCACAGGTCAGCAGTAAAAACAGTGAATGAGGGAGACTGACCTTTGCAGACACACTAAATACCTGAGGCTCGCTTATGCATATGCTCATGTCCTTGTTTCCGTGAGTGCAGTCCAGGAAGAGGAAAAAAAAAGAAAGTGGAAGAGAAAGAGAGAGAGAGAGAGAGAGAGAGGACCGAGTTTTTCACCAGTGGTGCAGCTATCAGCACCAATAGGCATCAAACCCAAAACAGCCGAGTCCTGATGTCACAGATGACCTTTAGAAGATCAGACCTGCCACTTTAGGTACAGATCAGTCCAGGAAGAAGCACAGACACACACTTAGACACACACCTATTCCACCTTTCATCCCTCCACTCTCTACTTTCTCGTGCACCTGTTAGTGTGTATGTCTGTGTTTCCTTCAATCAAAAACACTCTACAAAACAAATGAATGGTAGAATAGTTACAGCTTTTGTTCATCTTTCCTTTATCATTGCAGCAAGTGGCTGAGGTAAGCTGAATTTATACACTTGTATTTAGGCACAGTTGGCTGCAAGACTACTGTCAAAAGTGGGTGCATTTTACACTGCTAAGGCTTTTTGCCTTAAATGCAGGTGGTACATTCACTTTTATCCGGTACACCTCTTTGCTCAAGCCCCACTCAATAGCTCAGCAGCTACATAGGCAACGCTGCTTTGAGGTATCTTCCAGGGAGCTTTCTGTGATGCTCCTAGGAGATATAAGTTGAGTCTGTTGTGTTGACGAGAGAGTATGGTATATCTGCAACAAGTCTTCCAACACTTACATAGCCTACGGGGGATAAGAAAGCTAAGATGAAAAGAGGTGGAAATCACAGGGAGGAACAAGTTTGCAACTTTGCTTCCATCTGAAAATAGCATGTGTGAGTGAGTGACACAGTGGCCTTTGAGATGAGGATACATCCCCCCTGAGAGCGAGAGGAGACGGGGAGGGAGGAGGGGGAGGATGAGAGGAGGATGTAGCCATGCTCTGCAGCCTAGCTTGTTGACAGGTCATTGCCTCGGCAGGCTCACAGTTGCACATTGCTTCATCCCTATTTAAGCCTAATCACAAAGATCCTGACAGCTGATTTCATTTTCTCTTTTCCAAAAATCTTGGGAGAGACACAAAGCCTTGTTTTCATTTTATCTTTCTTCTTTGCATACCCAAAGCCTCAACTGGCTCAGATTCAAAATCCTATTACATTTTTTTCTTTTTACAGCCAACAAACTTGCAAAGAGCAAGAGATCTCATTAATGATGTGAGATTGCAGTACTACTTAATCATAATGATGAGAGATTTTAAAAACAACAGTTTTCTTAGGATGCACATAGCACATTGTGGCAATTACAGCTATTGTTAGAAATCCACAAAGGTGTACTAAATTGTTAACAACTTCCACCATGCTTTAAGATGTTTTTAAGAAAAAATCCTTGAGGTCTGCGAGCATTGCAACATAATTCTTGTATGATCTATAGTCACCCATGTGGAGTCCACCATTGTCTTCCAAGGGCAAATTCATTTGGTGCCTTCCACCAGTGTTCATCACTTAACCAACCACAATACAGGATGTTATCATCTGAGGACCGGCTCTCTCACGCCCCCTCCTCCTGCTCTCGGTCATTAGCATAAGCTATGCACAGCAGTGTTTACCGCACATGACATCGGCTGTGATAGCAGTAAAATTGATTGCTATTACAAGCTCTGTAGTAGGTTCCTGTGGGTAATTTGTGTGACTATCCAGCAGCTGATTTTGATGAAGTGGTTGCTGTCTGGACCTGGGGACGACAGCTGCGGAATATAGAATAGCTAACTGGTGACCTGCAAGTGATACACTGCCTCATATACTGTAGATGTGAACCTTAATTTAATGAAGTCGTGCATGGTTCTGGAAACCTGCTCCTAATTGATGTGTGCAGGAAGACTAACCAGTTCTGCTATTTGATGCTGTAGTTGCATTTACATCACCATATTCAAAGAGTGACATGATACAGTATACAGGTCATAAATCACATGCTCACAAAAATCTAAGAAAGCATTCAAATATAAATTTGAATTCTGATTTTGACTCCTACAATAAACTGTAAGGATAATATCATGATAAACTGTGGTATTATGTTTGATTTGTATTTGCATTCACCTATTCTCTTTGCAACCACTGCACTCGGTTTTCTCGCCACTAACTCCAGAGGAAGATCTAAATCGTCAGCTATGTCTCATAGCTAGACAATAACTTTGTGTGTCTTACAGAAAATAGGTGTCTGATGGAAATGAGGTTGAATAAAACTGCGGGAATCAATCAAAACAGGAAAACCTTGGCTTTTAAAATCAAAAATCGGAGCTTCAGGACTTTAAAAAGCTCCTGAGTGCTGAGAGGGATGGAGGCATGTGATTTGTGCTGCTATTACGACTTTGACACGAATACTAATGACAGTGAAAAGATACCACATTAAAAACCTCAAACATCAGGGAAAGTAATATAATAACAGACAGCATGCAACTTTAATTTGTGGGTTTTCTTATTTGTTAAAGAAGAAAAAGAACAGAAAAGATTCCTACAATTTTATTGCAAGACAGTGAAAAGAAGAAAACAACAGGAATGATTCATTGTACCACAGTGTGTTTGTACATTTTCATATCTGACCAGATCAGGACAAACTAATTAATAGCAGCTCTTTACACAGTCCTGTCTGTTAGCCTTCACATGTCACATTGCTGTTTTAGAAAACGTTAAATCCTTGCAAGGATAAGTGAGAGCAGTACTTCTGTGCATATTGTTTTTTATCCACTTTCACTCGCTTTGCAGGAATTCAGTTGATCACTTGTAATTAGTGTTCTATCTATCTATCTATCTATCTATCTATCTATCTATCTATCTATCTATCTATCTATCTATTTTTGCCAGACTGGTAAGTTAACTAAAAACACAAAACCAGTTGCCCTTGATTGCTGAAGGTGAAAACAGTTTGCTTGTGACAACATATAGCACACTTGTTTCATTTATGTTAAGGGCATGATGTAAGTGCATTTTCTATCACAATTGCTAACCTGTTGCCCTTTGAATCCTTTGAACAAGTCTGCTGCTTTGCCAAATTGGATGCGTTGGCTCCCTCGTCGTGCGTAGGTGAAACCTCTATTACAGACAAGCCTTGTTTGTCGTGTCTGTGAGCTCACCCTGATTGTGGGCTGTAAGCGAAATAATGCCTTGCTGTGCTTTGTGCATCCACTTTGTGGACAATCAGTGGGCGCCTGTTGTTTTGTCGCCATTAAAGCTGCAGTGTTCTTATAAGAGATTAAAGAAAAAGATACGGTGCCCCCATGAGGCTACGCCTGCAGGGAATGTAAGCAGGGCGCTGCACACACACAAGCTGTCCATGCTATGAAGGAAATCACAAGGAAATATTGCTTCTATTAATAATATACTGTTGTTATCTCAGTACCAATGCGAATAAAATGTAATATAGTACTGTTTCTAAAAGTGTGCTATTGTGATGCTATGATTAATAGCAGCTTTTGCTTGCATACCCCTGCAGGCCATATACAGTGCCTTGTGAAAGTATTCGGCCCCCTTGAACTTTTCAACCTTTCGCCACATTTCAGGCTTCAAACATAAAGATATAAAATTTTAATTTTTTGTCAAGAATCAACAACAAGTGGGACACAATCGTGAAGTGGAACGAAATTTATTGGATATTTTAAACTTTTTTAACAAATAAAAACCTGAAAAGTGGGGCGTGCAATATTATTCGGCTCCCTTGCATTAATACTTTGTAGCGCCACCTTTTGCTGCAATTACAGCTGCAAGTCGCTTGGGGTATGTCTCTATCAGTTTTGCACGTCGAGAGACTGAAATTCTTGCCCATTCTTCCTTGCAAAACAGCTCCAGCTCAGTGAGGTTGGATGGAGAGCATTTGTGAACAGCAGTCTTCAACTCTGCCCACAGATTCTCCATTGGATTCAGGTCTGGACTTTGACTTGGCCATTCTAACACCTGGATACGTTTATTTGTGAACCATTCCATTGTAGATTTGGCTTTATGTTTTGGATCATTGTCCTGTTGGAAGATAAATCTCCGTCCCAGTCTCAGGTCTTTTGCAGACTCCAACAGGTTTTCTTCCAGAATGCTCCTGTATTTGGCTCCATTCATCTTCCCATCAATTTTAACCATCTTCCCTGTCCCTGCTGAAGAAAAGCAGGCCCAAACCATGAGGCTGCCACCACCATGTTTGACAGTGGGGATGGTGTGTTCAGGGTGATGAGCTGTGTTGCTTTTACGCCAAACATATCGTTTTGCATTGTGGCCAAAAAGTTGGATTTTGGTTTCATCTGACCAGAGCACCTTCTTCCACATGTTTGGTGTGTCTCCCAGGTGGCTTGTGGCAAACTTTAAACGAGACTTTTTATGGATATCTTTGAGAAATGGCTTTCTTTTTGCCACTCTTCCATAAAGGCCAGATTTGTGCAGTGTACGACTGATTGTTGTCCTATGGACAGACTCTCCCACCTCAGCTGTAGATCTCTGCAGTTCATCCAGAGTGATCATGGGCCTCTTGGCTGCATCTCTGATCAGTCTTCTCCTTGTTCGAGGTGAAAGTTTAGAGGGACGGCCGGGTCTTGGTAGATTTGCAGTGGTCTGATACTCCCTCCATTTCAATATGATTGCTTGCACAGTGCTCCTTGAGATGTTTAAAGCTTGGGAAATCTTTTTGTATCCAAATCCGGCTTTAAACTTCTCCACAACAGTATCTGGGACCTGCCTGGTGTGTTCCTTGGTCTTCATGATGCTCTCTGCACTTTAAACAGAACCCTGAGACTATCACAGAGCAGGTGCATTTATACGGAGACTTGATTACACACAGGTGGATTCTATTTATCATCATCAGTCATTTAGGACAACATTGGATCATTCAGAGATCCTCACTGAACTTCTGGAGTGAGTTTGCTGCACTGAAAGTAAAGGGGCCGAATAATATTGCACACCCCACTTTTCAGTTTTTTATTTGTTAAAGTATAAACTATCCAATAAATTTCATTCCACTTCACGATTGTGTCCCAATTGTTGTTGATTCTTGACAAAAAATTGAAATTTTATATCTTTATGTTTGAAGCCTGAAATGTGGCGAAAGGTTGAAAAGTTCAAGGGGGCTGAATACTTTCACAAGGCACTGTACATCATGTTCATTATGTTTTTGGGTTGTCTATCTGTGCTTGTGTTTGCATTCTCATGAAACTAATTTCTCCTGAATTCCTGGGAGGAATTTGTTCAGATTTTGCACAAATATTGTCTTGGACTTAAGATTTTGATTAGATTAGGTGGTGAAAAGTTAAAGGTCAAGGTCACTGTGACCGAGTGTCCATTCATTCTTGTGGATTTAACATCACAAAAGTTCCAAGGGAATTTACCTACGTCTGCCACAGTTGTCCACTTGGTCTTACTGATTTATATTTACTGGTCAAAAACCAAAGGTCACCATGAACACACAAAACACGTCTTTGTCTAAAAGTAACAAATCCATATGCTAATTATGAAAGAATCTCTCACAAATTCTAATAAAATGATGAAGTGACATTTTACATCCAAAAGATCAAAGGTGAGCTCTCGACAGATGTGGATTTAAACTGCAACTTGATTGACTGGTGAAGGCATAGGAACACAAGACAGTAATTATTAGTAACTACTTCATTCTCAGTGAAGTAACTGCTGTTGTTTTCTTGCTTTGTCTATTTATATATAATCATGTGGATCCTGCTGCTGTTTGATGATAAACTCAGAGGTAAAACTCATACAAACAGGTGTAAGGAACTTATTACTAATTTTAGCTTCTTTTATGTTGTCAAAACCAAGATAGAGTCCCATTAATCTGACCAGTCATCGCAATGAATTTGAATATTTATAGACGTTTCCATTTGTTCTAAATGTGAAATAATTATTTTTTGGGTATGTAAATGGTGTCTTTTGACCCTTTTCTGTGATTTTTAGGGACAATATTGGAGCTGATGTGTGGAAAAAGCCTTCCCTAAATGACTTTGCACGATTCAAAGTATGTAACTTGTGGTTTAATTGGTTTAATGCAACCATGTGCAATTTAGACTTTACATACCAAAAGCGATACAGAAATGTTACGAGGTGAAATCTTTAGTTTAACGTAAATGAGCACGTCTCAAAGGGACTTTACTGGCAAATGGATGTTTCGTGTTGTGCTAAGAAACTAAAATGGAATTCATAAATTGCCCAACCACAAAAAAAAAAAAAGTTTGTTTGTTCTAGGTTATGGCTAAAACACCCAATGCTGTTGCTGTTATTGGCTTTTCTGTGCTACTTTTCTACAACGGCCCCAGTGCTCCTTAAAGAGCAGAGATATTATCCACTATTTAACAACTGATGCCAGGCATCATACTGCTGGATCAAACTTATGTGAACAAGGCAGAATCAGTAAAGATTTGGATTAAGGGGTAACTCCAGCTCAACAAAGAGATTTATTTAAAAAATTCTGCATAATGGCGCCTCACTGCTGCGGCAACCACCTTAAATATTTTATCAACAATAAAAGTCAGTCAGCTAGTGTCTGATAATGTGTATGCTTTTTCTTTTTTCAAAACCCAGAGGATTGATAATAAAAAAAAAGTCAGATGAAACTAAAACTGGAAGCAAACTTTTAAAGATCCTTTTTCACAATACACTAGTTTTTTTTTTTTTGTCAATGCTGTGAAATAAATATTTTATTGTTATATTTATTTTAACAGTGGTACATGTGTCAAAAGATGCCAACTAATCCCAAGTGTGTCAAGTCACACCAATAACCCCAGCTCTATGCAAATGAGCTGACAGCCAGCTGAATTTTTGCTGAAAGAAAATACGGACAAAATAAAAGTAGCCACAAGCAGCCATTAGTGCAGCCAACACTGCAGGGTAAACAATTTGACAGTGTGAATACAAGCCTATTTTATCATTTTACAATAATTCTATATCCCAAGGACAGAATTAATTTGCATCTGAAAAAAGGTGTCTGACAGGCTGCTGTTTAAAAAAACTTATCATGATGGTTGCTATTCTGTGTGACTCGTGGTGGTCTAACACACTTTATTGCCTCTTGAAAACTGTTTTGTGAAGTTTAAATGGTGGCGCATTAATCATTTAGGTAAATATCCCTCCTGCTCTGTATGTGTGTGTCTTTACCGACGGTGCTGTTAGACCTCATTTATTGGGGCAGCAGCAATATTTAGTTGTGTCCCAGAAAGTAAGTACAAAAATGAATAAATCCTTGTTGAAACAACAATCCCAGCTCATCTGTACCCAGGTTAGAACATGGGGTGGAGAGGGCTGGCAGTATTGAGTAGCAGGGCACGAATGGACATCTGAAACACTGGGAGTTTTTCAAAATGAATCCGGCAGCTCAAGAAAGTCTGTTTGGTAGTCCTGCCATAAACTGGCCAGCCAGCTCCAGCCTCTGTGTGTGTGTGTGTGTGTGTGTGTGTGTGTGTGTGTGTGTGTGTGTGTGTCTTTTCTCCTGCGTAACTTCAAACCTTCACTCAGTGATGACTATATATGAATCAACCTCAACAGAACTGGATTACAAAGTGATTAGAGCCAAATCAATGTATCCGAAGGTCAATATTATTGTCCAGTGTTGGCCTAGCACAGATTTATTAGTTTTGGCACATGTACAGGGTGTCCCTAATACATAGTAAATCTCATTAACTGTAATTGTTATTACCTCCACAGATTAAATATGGCTTTGTCAAAAGAAGAAAGAGTTGAAGTGGTACTTCTCAGTGGATGTGAAGGATGGCCATATGGAAAGATAACATGAATTTAAAGCACTTTATCCAAGGAGGATTCCACTTGGCTTTTCCATGGTGGTGAACATGGTTAAAAAGTTTCAAGAAATGGGCAGTGTCATGGACAAACCCCATTTTGGATGACCAAATGTATCAGCCAAAACTAAAGAATTGGTCATGGCAAAGATTCATGCTAGCCCCCAAAAATCGCTTCCCTAACCCTATCTTTCGATTTACCCGTGCTTCATGTCCACTGAGAAGTACCAGTTTAACTCTTTTCTTTCAACAAAGTCATATTTAATCTGTGGAGGCAAAAAATATAAAGTTAATGAGATTTCCTATGTGTCTAGACTTTAGGGACACCCTATAATTTGATATGCTGTGATATGAAATGTTGGGTTTTGAATGCAGAAGAAGATGGTTGGGGTAATTCAACAATGCTGTCATCACACTGTTTGTTAGAAGAGCAGCCCTGAATACACTGCTTATAATACTACATCTGCAGAACATGGAGAAAATGGCGGTGCAGAGTCAAGAAGTATCTTCACAGTAGGAGTGTGAAATACATTGCTGTACAGTTAAATTATATTTTCCCTTTCTCAATATAACTAACGCACACTCTGTATATAAGTTAGTATATATTTAAAGAATATTGACCAAAATATCAATATCAGATTTTCTTTACTCGCAAGAGAATCTGTACATGCATACATATATATGATCTGGCAGACATACAACATTGTAACTCATTTGGATGTGTGTTTTTGGCTGATGGATAAATGCAAATTTCCTTACTGCTCCGTATTTGTGCTCCATGAACGTCTGACAAAAGTACATGCAGCAAATGTTCACTGTATTCACCAGAAAGTCACTATCTTTGTCTAATTTGCTAAACAACACTAAATAAGCCGGGCAATGTGGCTTCCTAAAACAGTTTTTTTTAAACAAAGATAAACTTTATTGATCTCTGATGAGAGAAATGTACTCATGCTGAAAACTTCAGCCTGCCGCTACTAATGAAAGCAATTGGACATGAAAAGAAGTCATTTTTTACAGCACTGCTGAGTAGAAATTCCCCTCATAGGATATGTAGGACACTGGACATGTTGTGTCCTTGGGTTTTAATGTTTGCAATGCATGTAATTTGAAATGCATACACTGACTCTATGTGAGTCAAAGTTCACAGGGCAAAAATGCACTGACACATGTTAAACATGCATTAAACATCTAAATGTACTTTAATCTCTCTCAGCCAATCATCCCAACCTTTACTGTTTCTGTAAAGGTTGAGATGCTTTTTAAAATGTATATAAAAATGGAACACAATGATTTGAATGTCATTTAAAGCCTTTACTAATTAGAAAATATTTCCAAGATGCCATATTGGAAGTCAAAACTGAGAGAATTAGTTGTTTTTTGAAAAGTATATGTTCATTTTGAATTTGATGCACTTTTCAAAAGGGATTAGATGGGGTCATCTTTACCACTGTGTTGCATCAGCTCTTCTTTTAACAACACTAAGCATTTGGAAACTGAGGAGACTAATGGCTGTAGTGTTGAAAGCAAAATGTTTCACCATTCTGGCTTGATGCATGGATTCATCTGTGTAGCACTTCGGGACCTTCTTTGTCTTGTTTCTTGTTTGTTTGTTAAACTAAATGTTTTCAGCGAGGGACAGTTCTGGACTGCAGACCGGCCAGAATCGCAGTCAGACTCTTTTACTGTCGGAATATGATTTGATTCTGTCTTTTTGAAATAAGCAAGGACTTCTGAAATAGAAGTTGTCTCTATATTTTGTTCCGAAGCATCAACGGTGTCGTCACAGATGTGCTAGTTGCCCATGCCATGTATACTAATGCGCCCCAGTCCCATCATGGATACTGGCTTTTGAACCGTGTGCCGAAAACAAACCACAGGACAGTTTTCCACTTCACCTCAGTCCATCTGAAATAAGTTCAGGGCCAGGAAACACAGCAGTGTTTCTGGATCTTGTTTATATGAGTTCTTTTCTTTACATTGCAGTAGTTTTAACTTGCACTTGTTGATGCAGCCGGGTATTGTGTTCACTGACAATTGTTTCCTTACAGATTCCTGAGCCCATGCAGCAACTTCCTCTACAGCAATCATGTCCGCTTTTCATGCACTGTGGTTTGAAGATCATCCAATGATGGTTTGAGGTCTTATCATTTTCAAACAAGAGATTTCTGTAGATTTATGATGATAAAATGCAGCGGAGATGAGAAATCTCATAATTCTTTGTAATTTTACATTGAGAAATGTTATTCTTTATATGTTAAACTAAGTGGGCTTTCACAGAGTGGTGAACCTCTGCCCATCTCTACTATATAAACACTCAGCTTATCTGAAAGCACTCCTGTTACTGACCCATTTGCGTTTAATCTGATTTATTATTTATTCATTCATTTTAGAACGTGTCGCTTGTATCAAATTCAAAATGATCAAAACCAAGAAATGTTCCCGTTTCAAAATGTGATGTCTTGTCTTTGTGTTATTTTTTTATTATATTTTGTAAATCATCTCAGCTTTTACTTACTTTTTTTAGAAATGGGGATGTAGTAGGAGTCAGTAAGTGCAGTCCATCACTCAATTCAAAACCAGCAAACATTGTCAGTTGTGGCTGACTGGGCACCAAGCCAAAACCCTAAAAGTTTCTATTAAGATTTATCACAATTGGACTTGATTAAAAGCAGAAATGGCATCAAGCTAATTGAGTCTCCATATCGTAAACACAGAAAAAAAATCCCCTCTGTCAGTTTTGGGTAATGTTATGTCGGCCCCAAGAGTGTAAAGAGTGTGGTTTACAATAGGAGTGTGATTTACACGTCTGCAATACAGATTATGTTTCCAGATAGCAAATCTCAACTGCGAGATTCGGTAAGTACTCCAACATTTTATAGCACTTTGAGGTATAAAATCACTGTGCACTTATATTTTCTTATATTTTAGTGCGGCGCACATGCCTGCAGGTGCATAGACTCGGCCTAATTCAAATGGTTAGAGCTCTCTCACATCTTCACGTCACTGAGTGTATAGCTGAGTGTTGCATTGCTGTACGAGGTATGTCACTCGATAAATCCTGAGAGTGGAAGAACAGCACTTGTCAGTAGTGCATATGTTAGTATTTATGTGTGTATGGCTATGTGCACATGCCGTATGCGGAGATTCATGAGGGCATTCATAAATTTGTGTGTGCAAGCATCCATATGCACGCACGCATGCGGCCGTGCGGACTGCAGAGAGGGCCTAGGAGCAGGTAATTACTGCACTGTGGTGAAACATCATTATTCACTCATCTGCCCACTAGCACCATCTGTCCTGCTGAGCACCACCTCATACACAATCAGCACCACACCAAGGACAACTCCACCCACACACACACACACACACACACACACCATCCATCTCCTCAAGCACTGGCTTATAGGACACCACTCATCACTTCACCTTTCCCTCCATCTATCCACGATCGCTCTCTTTTTTTTCTTCTTCCTCCATCAGCTACTCCGTCTTTCCCCGTCTACGCATGATGCTCGTGGGGTTATTGTGTTGCTCATTAAGTAATTGAATTCGGTACTGTTCTTGCAGGGTTCCATGTATCAGGAATAAAAGCCATATTTCATCGTGCAGTTTCACCTTTTAGCGTGCATTAGTCCGGATGAGATCACGAACAATCCACTTGTAAATAAGCAATGCTGCGTTCCAGCTGGTGTTGGCTGACAAGGAAATATGCGGTTAAAATGATGAAGCAGAGGAAAGAAAATGAGGAAGTAGTGATAAAAGTCAGCCCAAGCAGCAAGGTCGGGGGAACTCTGACTCCAAGAGCAAAGTGGGCAGCGAGAGGAAAACCACAACTCAAACTAAGAGTCCCTTGCATGTATGGAGAATTTGCTGGCTGCAATTAAAACCATGAGATGACAAAATCCATCCTAATGATGCGCCTTGTTATGAGTGTCCATTACTCTCCACTTGTGCTCCTTGCCATAGTAGAAAAAAGGAACTTTAATAGCAATTTGCAGTAATGCACCATGCCGTAATTCTGACTCTGTCTGCTGGCTGCATCGATGGCTGGGTGTAATTGCCGTTTTACTCAGAGCTGATGGATTAGAACATAAAGTAACAAGAGAGGAACAATCATGTCAAGGAGATGGATGGATGGGCTCATAGGAGTGAGTGAAGGAGCAAGAGTGTATGTGTTTGTGTGTTTGGGGGGGGGGTGGTGGTGGTAGGGAGTCGGATAGATAAAGGCGGCTTCAAGCTGCAGATGTGGATTGCTTCTGGGAATTTATCCCATTTCCCAACCTTCTTCACCCTGTGTCACTCTGGTTTACAATGTGAGCGAGCACACAGAGCTCACACACACACACACACACACACACACACACACACACACACACACACACACACACACACACACACACACACACACACACACACACACACGCAGAGAGAGAGAGATAAAAGGACACCCTTCAACATCAAAAAGAAGTCCCAACTTAAACAGATTTTATAATTTTCCAATTAATCTAGTCATTTTTCAAAGCCGCCATGGTCGGATAGATCAAGGATATGACATTTTTCTACAGTGTGTTTCATAGGTATTTGAGTGTCTCTCCCCCTTTCTCTCTCAAGGCCTTGAACTAAAGGCTAGTCTGCAGCAGAGCTTTTAAGTTGCTTCTCTGTCAAATAAATTTGATTACCAAGGCCTTCCTGCTTTGCTGTTTCCCCGAGGTCATAAGTGGGAAAAAAAAAAAAACGTCAGGTAAAAAAAAAAAAAAGTCAATGCAGTCATAAAATGCCACGCATTCAAGCATCAAGGCCTCATAAGCTGCAATATTCAGTATTTTTCAGAATAGTCTAGCTGCACAAAGCATTGATAATAAGACAGCTATGCGGAGGCTAGTCATTCATCACTGCCATAGATTATAAAACACTGTAGCAGTTCAGGAAGAGAAGACCCTGAATCCTTAAAGAACATCATAGTGACACAATTATCTTCTTTTCCCCGAATATGCTTTAAATATCTTGCCTCAAAAAAACACGCAGCCCACTGTTAGATTTCATGGCAATGCAGCTACTTTCTTCTTGCAACATCTAACTGAACGTTCTACAGGTTATCTGGACCAAATCTGAACTTACACCCAGCCTGTCGATCCTCACTTTGTAGCGGCGCACTGGGACGATTAATGCTGTTTTAAAATCTACGGATAGGTAAATAAATAAGAGGCCGGGGTAAATTAAAACTCTGATGCAATTACACCACCACTTCCAGTTAACCCCCTGGCAATTAACAAGCTGTCAGCTGGGATGGATAGGAGTGTGCACGGCAGCACGGGAATGTGTGTATGTGACCGCGTGTGCACGTTTGCTTGGGTGTGTGTGCATCCAGCTGGCCATATAACATCCTGCCACTGATGCAAACTCAATACGCTTAATTAAACTGCACAGAAACTCCATCAGCATACTGAGAAGAAGCAGCAGGGTGCCACCGCAAGTGCAAACTGCTCTTTCTGGAAAGGTCATGGGGGTCATGACTTCAACTCTGTTGAGCAAAATATTCTGCCAGTGGCCTGATAGAAATATACCTTAAATGGAACCAATTCATGCTTTGGAATGACAAGACTGAAGGGAGCAGAGACAGAAACAACCATGACTGCAGATTCAACCAGAGCCAAGGATGAGTTAGAATCATAGAATAACGCTGATGCTCCTGCAATAGTCTTTTGCAATACATCAAAGGCTGCAGCTATTTGGCCAGAGAAGGGGGAGAATGAGCAAAAAAAAAAGAGTGAAGTAAAGAGAGAGTGGAGATGAGAGCAAGGTCTTGGCTTGGTTTCAGACACCCTGCAGTTTTTTGTGTGTGTGTATACGCACGTCTGTGTACACCCATCCCTGGGGCCTAGCTTTAAGGAGCCATTAAAAGCCAGATACAAGCCAGAGTGACCTCCTTGCACTGTTAACGATTTTTGATGCCAGTGGAAAAAAGCAAAACATATCATCCCTCCTCACAGCCATATTGCTATCATAGCACTTTAATGAAAAAGAATGCAGGGTACTGTCCCAGAGGTCCAAGACAGATAGAAAGGTTAGAGTCTGGAGTTTAGGGGGAATTAGAGAGGGAAAGGCTCACAGAACATGGATGATGGCATAGGACAACACCAGCTTCCTTAGGGAAGTCCTGGATAATATTTGACCTCCTCTCGCCAGTGTTTAACTCTGTCCAAGCCGATGTCAAATGACACTCAGCAAACATGCACGGGCAGCGGTACACATCCGCATGCGATCGATTTTGGAGTAAAATCATGCAAAGAGCGGCAAATCAATCGTGACTTCAGTGCAACCATTGGCAGTTTTCAAAACTCCTGCACAGAAAGTAGGCAAACACAAAAAGTATGTCTTCTTTTGTAAAGTGCATGCAGATTTGCAAAAGTGCATGCACACACATGTACACACAAGCACATCCTCTCTGAACCCAGTCTCCCGTCCAATCAAAGCAAAGCTAATTACTGTGTTCCAGTGGTGTTATTCCAGCGTGGAAGTAGCTTGCCTGTTGATGGCGTCTAGGCTTAAATTACTGCTTTAATTACTGATGCTAATGTTTTCCCTGCTATTAAACATTTATGCAAAGTGGCATCCGGAGATGTTCAATCCTTATCTACACAGATCCCCAGGGGCTGAAGGGGAGTGGTGGGGAGACCAGGGACTGAGGTGGGAAAGTGCCATCCTTGCAGTTCAGCTCACTCTGCTCGTTGTAAAATACCAGTCCTGGCCTTTGGCTTGAGGCCCAGGGAGAAAAACATGACTTTACTGCTGCTGGGAAGAAATGCGCGTGCCATATACAGTATATGTATATGGGATACCCTCAAGGAGTGCAGAGGGAATTGGACGCACATGGTGGGAGAGCAGAGAGGTTCTGTGAGGTGTCAAGACAAAGGGCAGCTGGAGAACGAGAGGTGGGAGGCAGAGGAGTGAGAGGAGGTACTTACTGTACATTATTTTGGTAGAAAGGAGCAGCAAAACACACTGAAATAAAGGAGAGCAGGTAAAAATAACAAAAAGACAGTCAGAGAAACCAAAACATAATTGCAAATAGCCTGCTATTACAGTAAATGCTAATCAGAGTTTTACAGGCAACTTATCTTGGCCGTAGGTCTCCCGTAGTGATACTCTGACTAAATCAATAACTCTGGAATTCAATTACTGTCCCCTACTGTTCAATGTACTCATCCACTTCTCCTCCTCTCTCTGTCTCTGCATAAGAAATGCAGACAATTAATTTATCAGGGTGACATTGTAGCTCAGCGAGAAACACCAAGGAAACTAAGCATGTGGAGTGCTGTGGCAAGTTTTGACAAACTTGATAAATGCATGCAGACACTTCAATTCTCTGGATATCTTGAGACATAGTTTGTAGCATATTCATTCAAAACAACAAAACAAAAACAGCCAGTGTTGCCTTATTGTGAATAAAATATGACAGCTCACTTGGTTCAATTACTTGCAGGGATATCTGCATAAAACAGTTGACATGAGCCACTAAAAGCAACAAATGCACCGAATTTGCCAACGTCCTCGTGATAGAATCTCTATTGTTTCGTTTCATTTGGATCAGTGCTTGAAAGAATCCACTTTTCAAAAGTCGATGCCCTGGCGTCTGTAGTCCCTTGTGAGTTTGTGTTTCTGATGCCCTTTACTTTCAAAGAACTGAGAGATACTCATCATTTTAAACAGATAATGTGGGTAAATGGTATATAGAGGAGATACTTACTGAAAAACAAACACATAAACAAGATAAAGAAAGTGTTTAAAGATGTATAAGCTACTTTGCATTTTCAGCCATGCTAGTGTTTGGCTCTGGGGATTGTAATATCATTTTGTGGGCCCAACACTGACACTGACTGACTGAAATACCTGCTCAGTGCATCACAATGACACTTTTAATGAAACATTTGCTAGCAGCATCAGGTTAAAGTTTTGTAATCCTAATAAAAAAATATAAAAAAAAAAGGTCACTGGAATAGCACAACTTAATGGAAGAATTTTGATGTAGCAATAAATAGAAATTGAAATCTCTAAACCTCAAGCAATTTCTGAGTGTTTTTATGATTGTTATTATTATTCTGTCCCATTTTTACCCACTACGGGTTCATATTTAACCGCGATATAAAGTTCTGCTTTATATGGAAGCATCTCAAACCTGCCAAGAAGTAGAGAGATGTCAGAACTGTGGTAAAAAGATTATATAGCCATAAATCATAAAAAAGTTATTTTCTTTAACAACTGGTTTCATAAAATTGATAAAACTTGAAATGAACATGTAAAATATTTGTCTAATCATCCACTTGTGTTGCCAGCACTGCAAAAAATAAAACAATGATGATGATGATGATGATGATGATCATGATGATGATGATAATAATAATAATACATAAATAACAACATAAATAAATAAATAAATAAATAAAAGCTGGACTCCACATGTTTAATGTAGATATTTTGCAATGCACATCTTTCATTTTTGTCTCCTGTCTGCCAAAAGCTCACTGATTTCCATCATGTGACTATTGGTTTTGGGTGAGTCACTAATGGCTTCATAGTTGCATATTTATTTATTTATTTATTCATTCATTCATTCATTTATAGAAGGTGGTTTGAGCAAATGGGTTATTTGGGGGGACTTTTTAAAATAAGACATTTTATTTATTTTGATGAAATATCACAATATTAAGCTTCAACAAAGTTTCTCAACAAATCAATACATCAATGATAAGTATTTCAAGGATCATCTGAAAGTTGAAAATGTGGTGATTTATTTTTGTGTTTCTACAGTTTCTGTCTCAGATGAATGGCCTAATTTTGATGAATTTTTAAAAATCACCTTCTATAGTTCACAGGATTAATGCGTTAAAAAGTTCACTTTTGACATTCAAATTCAAGATTTGTTGCCTTAATTAGGATTCTTAACAGATAGTTTTCAAATCATTAAATCAACCGCTTTGGATAATGTTTTATTCTGCTCACTACTGGGAGAGTTCAGACAGGTGCCCACTGAAAAATCCCGTAAATTCCTCAATCATCCCCTCCATCACCTCCCTGAGCCTTTAATGTTTCTTCTCTGTCCAAGGAGCAGGATCCCCATGAATGTTTCTGTTTGTCAGTTGAGAATGCAGTTTCATTTTCTGCGACATATCTCCCAATCACACTGTGGGCAAACTTACAATGACACACGAGCACAGACGTGTGCTGGATAGAACGATAGAATTTCACCGCGTGTGTGTGTGTATCCATTCAAGGGCTATTTCAGACCCTACAAAGAGAATTATGCTGACAGAAGGAAAGCTCCTTTGTGTTGGGCTGGAACAAAGTTTGTTTCCACGTTGCGTCGGGAATTGCTGAGTTCAGAAAAAGAATCCTCCCTGTGCTGCCTAAAGCATGCGCTGCCAGCATCCTACCTGTCTGCATCCATTTCTTCTCTCCCAAACAATGCATGTGGAATCACTGCGACACTCCAAGAGGGAATCCAGTCCAGTCTGGTCCAGTTCTGGCTTGGCACAGGGTGCACACTCTGCTCAGCTCTGCACAATTTGGCAAATAAAAGGCATCTTCTGCTTTCTCACTCTGTCTCAGTATTGCTGGGTCAGAATACAATATGTTTGCGTCAGATAAAAAGAGTTAAACCGAGGAGGAATTTCTATTGCAGCTCTCTGTTCTTTTCAGCTGCATGCAGTCGGAGCTACGTGTAGGTGAAAACATGTGTACGTGTGTGGGCAGAAGGTTACAGTAAAGTGTATGAGGCTGTTAAGAATTGTGATTTCTTTTTTGTTATGTGACTAGCTGCAAAATCTCGTACTTCTGTTTTCTTTATTGAGTCTTACTTGCGTCACCGTGTCCCTGCCTGCCCCATCAATTACCCCCCAGGTATGATTAAATTGGATTGCACTGTGGTATTACATTAAGTCCTTGTGTTGTTTCATGCTGTGTCATTAAATGATTGGTGATCCGCTGCAGTCCTCAGTTAACCACTTATGAGTCTGCACAGACTCTCAAGTCTGGTCAGTTGAGATGTGGATCATTGGAAAAGAGGGAGAGGAAAAGAAATAACTTTACGCCAGTGGTACATGATCAGAATATTTCTGTCTACTGTTTCTGACTGAACCAATGAGGTTTCTTCCGTATGAATCTATTTGCATCTGTGAGCTGGAAAGATTGAGTTGCCTTTTGTCCGGAGACTCCCTCTTTACTATGCACCATATTTTAGCAAACTTCACTAAATCCCAAGTCTTTGGAAGCTCTAAGCAAACATATTGTGAGAATTCAAGCTTGTACATAGAATGAAATGGCGAAAGGAGGGATATTGGGAGATTTGCCTGGAAGAAATATAACAAATTAGTAAGAAAAATAATTATCTAGCAAGGTCATCACTCTGTTCTGAATCTCTTCACTGGTGCTCATTACCTGTCAGCTGCAAACATATAGACACACTCACACATACGGCGCATACACAGAATCAATGCGCTTGTTTTTCCCCTATATTTCTGTGCACAGTGCTTTGATTTTCAGCTGGTATTCTCCTGAGTTGTGTTTTCAGAGGGAGCAGTATCAACCTCTCAGGAGAGCTCAAAGGTTCACCAAAACATCCCCAAATAAAGGAGCTCTAGTCTTAGAAAACTGATTAAGTGCAAACAAGATAACAGAGGCACCACAGGTGCAAGCAAACAGAATCTGGGGCCTAATAGAGGGAAAATACAATGAGAGGGGTTTTTGAATTTCAAGCTAAGCGTGCTTCTGTTGGAGGATAAGAGGCGAATTTCTAGAACTGTTTTTTTTTTACAGACAGTCTTCTTCAAAAACGTGTCAAATCCCTTTCAGAGGACATTTTTCCTCCGAGCACCCACCCACATGGCTGTCATGCTGTACAGCCCAGTGGAGTACCACAGATAAAGTCAAGTCTGTTATCCCCATTCACAATTTATGAAACTGGCCTTAACTAATGATTTCTGGTAACCCCAAGTAAATGTCACCAGGGAATGGCAGATGGATCCATATTGGTGTTAAATGTCAGGCAAGGTACGACCGTGCAGATGCGGGTAAACGCGTTTGTGTGCGCATGTGTGTCGGTGCGTGTGTGTGCTCTGTAAGACACTGACCTCCTGTAGCCCTGAGCTGAAAGTGCATCCTCAGCAGAACCCCAAGAATGCCGTGAGAAGCCGAGTCGGCAGAATACTCATAGTTTACACACACACACACACACATACGGGCTCAAGATTTAGAGCATTAAATAACACACACACACGCTCGCACATACACGTACACACACAGGCGTGCACATGCCTGCCGGCGCACGTGCACCCAATACACATACATACTGTTGAGGGGCTTGTGTTTTACATTTCCTCAGCAACATTTATCTCTGCTTTATTTCTGGTGATAAAGCCCCCTGATATAACTCAAAGGGGCAGACTGTAGGACAGCATGTAAATGCAGCCATGAAAATGAAAACTGGGCTTCTGCAGAATTTCAACAGCCTCCAAAAGAATCTAGGTGCTCTGCCGCAAGGAGATATATAACTACTGCTCTTTCAAGTCAGCCTCTGCCAGTTTGGTTATGTAAAATGCATGCAAATGGGTGCAGTTACTGGAGGGGCTTTAAAAAAAATAGTGCTAATTGAGCATTAACACTTTGGACAACTGACTCATCGTTTTGACTTCAATTATAGCAAAATGCAACAACAGATTCGTGGTTAATGCAGAATCATCAATTGTGATTGTCAGCGGGACAATAGCGGGGCGCCACGCTTTGGTATGGACCAGCACGGCTGTCTGCCGCCATCTGTATGCAGCTTGTCAGGTGTGAGTGAGGTTCTTCAGGTACTGAGTGTTTGTTTCCAGCAGCATATGCCACTTTGTCAACTAGAAAATGTAAAATCATGCAGCCGACGAGCTCATAAAATCCGGCTCCCACAGGTGTTCTATAAAGTTGTTGTTGCAGAGGCTGAGTGTTTTATACCAGGAGGTAACCTTCCATCAAGACACTAACAGTCCCACTGAGAATCACAAGGACGAGCAGGTCACAAGATGAGCCAATAAACAGTGTCTTATCTCCAGGTGAACGCTCAAATAAAATCTGCTCAGCTGCAGAGATTTTGTGATTTCATGAGGTCATGACCTGCATGTTTACACCTTTAAAAATCGGTTCATACCCCTGATTAGTTATAGGCTTTTATTTTAAACTACCCAATTATCTGAGGAGATTATGAGTGGTTTTGTAGTACATCTGTCTTTCACTGTGACCTCCGGCTGCAGGATTCACTAAATCAACCGCTCAGTCACATGATGCTGCAGCCCAATAAAGATTATCAAGCTCATTTAATGCACAGACCAGCAGGAGGGGTAACCAGCAGATTCTTCTCCCTTTAACACCGTCTAACCACACGGCTGACCTGCTGTTAACATAATTAGAGAAGGATGAGGGAAGAGGACAGTTTTCCAGAGCTGCCAGGTTTATGGTGACCAAATGTCATCACAGATTGATTCAACACTGATGTCACAGTTGTTTGGAAAAATGTCTCCATGGTAATGGCAACAATACAAACTTTCAATCTGTAGCACAATGAGCAGGTCACACTAGTTTCAATGTCATTTTCATTTTCAATATTAGCCATAAAAAGCTGAATTCTAAGGAATTTCTGCATATTAACAGTTGCATGACTTGACAGAAACTGTCCACAGTATGTGATTCACATCACATTATTACATTATTATCAAATGATGCAGTTGTTGTTGTGTCTTTGTTTATGTTTGTTTGTAATTTTTAGAGAGAATGTAATGAATTTGCAAACCTGAAATGGGTGAGTTACTCTTAGATATGAAAAAACATTTCCCTTTAATCTTAGTATTTTTATGGTAATATGAAAGATATATAAGGTTACAAAAATATTTTTACTATTGCAAAATATCTCTCTCTCTCTCTCTCTCTCTCTCTCTACAGTCACAGAAAAAAATATTAGACCACCCTTGTTTTCTTCAATTTCTTGTTCATTTTAATGTCTGGTAAATTTGTTTGGACAAATATAATGATAATAACAAATATAGCTCATAAGAGTTTAATTTAAGAGCTGGTATCTAGCCATTTTCCATGGTTTTCTTGATAATGACCAGAATCACTAAGTTCTTCCATCAATAGCTATGGCATTGCACTGCCAAAAACAGCTTTTAGGCATTCCATGTTTTCTTTTCTCTCTGTTTTAGTCATGATACACACAGGAGTTAGTGCTTATTGCATAACCATTGTTTTTGATGACTGCATGCATCTTGGCATGCTCTCCACCAGGTTCTGACATTGTTCTGCTGTCACAGCAGCTCATTCCTGTTGAGCTTGTCGTTCTCAGTTTTGCGTTTGATGATTTTCCACAGATCTTCATTTGAATTTAGATTTGGTGATTGAGCAGGCCAAGGCATGGTTCCAATGTTCTGGTTCTCCACCCAGGCTTTAACTGACCTGAATATTGTCTTGTTGTAAAATCCAGTCATTAGAGGCAGGAAAAAGTTTTCCAGCTGATGGAAGACAGGCCCGGGGTGGCTAATCGGGAGGACCGGGACAATTCCCGGTGGGTCGGTCTGTTGTTTGGGCCGAGAGGTCCGGTGTTCAGTCATGGCACTGGGTTGATCATTATGCTGCTACCCCTGTTCCTGGGCCGCCTCCACTGGCAGCTCTTTCTTAAAAAATTTTTTTATTTATTAATTTTTTTGCAGACACACCATGACATAACACATCCGTGCACATGGTCAGAGGTGTTTGAAAGACGGAAAACAGGAAGAACAAGGGTGGTGTGTAGAAGGTAAGAATTAAAAACAGGAAAGCTCTGGAAACAGACGCAGCCGAATGTGGAGAAATTGGAAACTTTTTCACTACAGCTAGCGGTTTGAAACGAGAAATCAGGCCGAGGAAACGGATACGGACTTTGTTGAACTTTGCAAACCACCGTTTAAGTTAATTATCAAATCAATTAATTGTGTGTCATTGTGGCGTAAAACATAACATGATATAATTTAATTAATAGTATGATGCGACCACATAACTGGGAAACTTTGTCCTGTACCCCCTCAGAGTCAGAAGAAAGATCCAGCACCAAGCAGCAGCCAAGAGCCCACAAGTCCAGAGTGGGAGGTAGGATTGTTCATTGAGTGAATATTATTAAAATGAATATAATGAAGAGTCCGATGTAGACCTGCTCTATATGAGAAGATGATTCAGCTCTACATTAGTGAAACTGACCTGATGGCTTTGTAAAAAGGAGAGATTTGTGCTGAGAATTTTGACCATTTTAAAAATGTGATTTCGTGTCAGAGGCAGAGCCAGTAGTGATGGGGATTACTGCTGTCAGTATGGAAGGAACAGGTGAGCTGTTGGAACAGAGTGAACAAGCAAGCATTAGTTCCAATACTTTCTATGCCCAAACGATAGTAGATAGATGATAGATGACCCATTTTATTTTTTATCATTAAAAGATAATAAATACACAAAGCCCACAATTGAAAGGGAATAGGATGAGATAAAAACATTTTCATTACTGATGATGTCCAGTTTTAATAAAGTTCATGCTACTTTTATAAAATGATGAAAGTAAATAAATTGTATTTCTGTGATTGTTTGATTTCTGTCTTTTCTCCTGTCATCCAGATGTTCAGAGGGAGCTGATGCCACATCTGGTCCAGACAATGGAAGGTCTTGAAGTTCTCTGACTGGCCTCGACTGAAGATGGTCCTCTCACTGGATTTAAGGTTCAGATGCTCAGTAACAAACTCCACCAATGAGCCAACAGGGAAGCTTTAGGTTTATTAAATGTTGCTATGAAGCATGAAGACTAAACTCTCCACAAGGATCCAAAATAAGTTGGACTTCTGTATGAGAGCTTTAGTTATTCTTCATCTACTTCCTGAAGAGTTTGGTCAATAAAAAAGACAAAAACTAATACTTTCAGCTGAACTAAAGACAGACTTTGTGATTTTTCTGCTCACATGTTGTGTTGTTGTAAACTTACTCTTTCAAATAAATAGCCTCCTAACCCCCTGGAAACCAGCATTTGTCCTGTTTTTGTGTCGCTGCTCGGCGACCCTAGACAGCCGGATCGTAATATTTTTGAGCAACACACCATACTATGACATTTTTACAGTGATGGTTCTACTATGGAACCAGTTTGACATGTTCAGGTGTTCTTTGTGTGAAAACTCAGAGATTTCAGGTATCAGGAGGTGGTTTTCAACTTTCTTTGTTAACTTTCTGCTTCAACTTTAAACTAAAATTACTTCACTAAGCCAGCCCTCTGGACTTCCAGTAAGCTGTGTTCCTATTGGCTGTCCAGGTGGCTGCTTGGTGTTTTCAGGACCATCTGAACAGCTCAGTCTCTCCCTTCCTTATGGCTGCAGTCAAACATTTCATCTGCTTCTCTTCATTGAACCGGGTTTGGCTCCGTTGCTTTAGTTTGTTCTTTAGGTGTTGGCTTTCAGCTTCCAGCAGTAAAATTGTCTTTAATGTGTTTCTTGGTGTGTTTTAGGGCTTTGTACTGGATAGTTGTCTTGGTAAATGTGGTTCTTTAGCCACAGTTAGCACATGGTGCTAATGTGTGCAGTGATTAGTGGATTTGGTGCAGCTGAGTTGTGTCTTTATCTTGGCTGTAGTGAGTCTTTAGAGGTTTTTGGTCAGACACATTCTGTATTCTTGTTTGTGAACCAACGTTGGTTGTCCAGAAGGTAAGAGTTCCTGTCCTGATTCTCTGTTTAAAGAGGTTCTCTGGTAGGCTGCAGGAGACTTTAGCGTTTGGGTTGTGCTAGTATGGTTTCATTTGGACAACTATCTTGAGGCCCCTCCATGTGGTTTAGTGAGGTTTTCTGGAACAGTTCTACAAAGCAACCTGCAGCAGAAGAGACTTGGAGAGTTTTTAGGAAGTTCTGGAGACCAGACTATAGAACAGCAGAAACATTTGTCAGCAGTTTGAGCAGGAGAAGGTGAGCTTCAGAGTAGAAATGAGAAGGAAACCTTCTTGACCCGTGTGGTGAGGTCCTGTACCAAGAGTTTGAGCAGGTTGTGAGGAGTCTGTAGTTCTTTGGTCTGAAAGCATCAGAAGAGTCGACTCATTAAAAGAGAAAACTGGAGATATTGTTGGTTCTTCTGTCATGCTGCAGTTTCCTTAGACTGAATATCAAGTTTCTATTTTAAATGGTTAAAGTTTCTATTTTACTATGTGAGCCCAAGAAGACTTCAATAAACTCCCTCCATTCCCTGGACACAACATATTCTATTACCATGTTAAACCTTTTATTAAAAAATAAATAAATAAATGTGTTTTAGAGTTTTAATCATAGTTTTAGCGTAGTTTTTTTCCTTTTTGTGTAGTTTTGTCATTTGTGTGAAAGGTGCTAAACAAATAAAGTTGAATTGATAAACTGAACAACTGACTAACTCATGGTTGTGACAACAGAAGTATTTTCATTGTGATTTAAGAGTTTGCTTCATTTTTGAGGTTGGGGTTAAAATCTTGACAAAGATTAAAGAAATAAACTACATTAAAAAAGGCAATTAAATCAAAGGATGAAACATTCAATACAATAAAACTTTTAAAAAGAAAATTAAACATTAAATACAATTAAATTATATTAAACAGACAAAATATTTAATTAGATAATTAAACAGAAGAAACAAAACATGTAATTATGAAATTAAACATTTTTAGACAAAAATATTAAACATTAAATATGAAATATTTCAGATAATTAAACATTTAAAAATTCAATTAAACAAGAATATTAAACATTTAAAAAATACAAAACATTTAGATTATTAAACCTTTAAAAAGACAAAAATTAATAAAAAAATTAAATGTTAAAATAGAAAATTAAATTTTAAAGACAAAAAACTTTAATTAGGAATTAAACAGAAAATACAATGAAGCATTTAAAAAGGAAAAGGAAATTTTTCAAACAAGCCGATAAAACATTTGAAAAAAACAATTCAACATTAAAAAGACAAAACATTTCAAAATCAAATCAGACATTAGAAAAGAATAAAAGGTGAGAAAAGAGCAAAACTAAACATTTAAGTAGAATCAAACTAAATACAAAACATTTGAAAAGACACCAGTTAGACTTTAGAAGATCAAATTAAACAGAAGAGACAATAAAACGATCAAAAAGAGCAAAAACAGATAAAAGTCTTAAAGTGTTTTCTAGTCTGAAATGAAAACAAGTTGTTTCTTCAATCATTTCCTCTTTCTATGTTCTTGGTTTGATTGTGGACAAAGTTACTAAGAATTCATTTCAGAAAACTGCTTTCCAGATAAAGTCTGCTAGTAGTTGAATGCATTGATCAAACTAATGTTACCTTCTGATCTCCACAAACTTTACTGTTCAATGAAGAGAATCAAAGTTTGTTCAGGATTTCTAAAAAAAACCCCACAGGTGAAGGTCTGAGAAGAACTCAGATTGATGGTCTAAATGTGAAATCACTACTCATGGTCACAAATTTTAAGGCTTCTGTTAACCAGAAAGTTCTAACTAACAGAGGTGTACTGAGAAACTTAAAAGACTGTCTGAAGGTACAAACTAAAAGAGAACTGCTCAAGAACTTTTAAGATTTCAGTCCTCGAACTGTCTAAAGGTTCAATCTAACAGAGATCTACTGTGGGACTTAGAAAATTTCAGCACTCAAACTGTCTGAAAGCTCAGGTCCTGAGGACTCGGGAGGTCTCGAGGCTTTGGAAAGTCTTGGAACTGAGGGTTGAACCCTCCAGCACAAAGGCTGAAGTCCAACTTCCTGAGAAAAATGGTCAAGTCAAGACCACTACTACAGTGGTCTTGACTGTTAGTGTTTTGTGGGTTTTTAAGGCTGATAATGATTATTAGTGAGACATTTAGAGCAGATATTCATTTGCAGTAAATGAAAGTATTTAAAATCTTGGAGTTAAATTTAGAAGAACACAAACTCTGACAGAAAACTTTGTTGATACGTTTTGTTTTGTTGACAGATGTTAAGTTAAAGGAGTTTTATTTGTGACGTATAACCAATCAAATCACTCCAGAAGACAGAGCGACCACAGCTAGATAAAGGTTCAGAGCCAAAGTAGCGCCATTTATAAATTTATTTATAAATTTATTTATAAATTTATTTATAAGCGCTAATTTATAAAAACGAAATTACTGATAATCAGTAAATCAGTCAGCCCACAATTACTACAATTCTACAATGTATGTCTCTTTCCTTCGACTTGTTATTTGTACAATATACGATGTACATGATGGCGTTTTTTTCATCTCAAAGGTTATACTATGATGTTTTCTCAGAGATAATACTATGCTACTCTGTTCTGGCCCTGGGCCACTGCACTCCTCCTCTGTTGTTTTCTGGATTGTACTCAGCTGCATACCTTCGTCCATCCAGCCTCCGTTGACTCGTCCCGCCTGCCGTCTCTGGAGCTGAACCTGGACTGGATCAGACCAAAGTACCGTCCAATCACAATGCCAGCTGCCTCTCAAAAGGCTCCTTCATCTGGCAGCACTTCTTCTGAGGGGAAGCTGAGCTTCAGCAGAACTTTGGAGATGTGTTCCAGTGGTTGGTGGATGTGTGGGGAGATAGAGAGGGACCTTTGAATTGTTCAGAAAGAAAAACAGGGAACCCATTGGTAGTTTTAGTTTAGGGTGCTACTGCGGTGTGTTTTTGGGTTTTAAGAGGTGAACAGGAAGAGTTTTTTTTCAGATTGATGAGCTTTTACTTTGTTCCTGGTTGGAATGCCCATCAATGTCAACGTGAAGTTCACTTTTAGTTCTGTTGATTTATTTTTATTTTACTAAGACCCATTTGCTTTTAACCCCCTCACATGTTGTGTCGTTGTAAACTTACACTTTCAAATAAATACTCGTCTAACCCTCTGGACACCAGCGTTTGGACTGTTTTTGTGTTGCTCCTCACTTACTTCAGACAGCCGTGACAGAACAACGTTTTGTGGACTGAAGGCTATAGTATGACATTTTTAGAGTGACATGCTATACTATAGTTTAGTTTAGTTTAGTTTTAGTTTTATTCACACATCAAAACAATACAATACATGGTGTATACAACACATATTTTGTTTCCAATATTTTACACAGGCAGATGTGTGAAAAGGGTCACCCCAAGGAAACTGTTTATAGCTTTTAAATAGGGGGCCCAGTTTACCATGAATACAGGATATTGGCCAGATATCCATATAATTATGGACGACATACAAACAAATAATTTACATACAGATAAACAATAGACAATCTCAATGTTCAGGTTACGTTGAATTCAATTTGAAGTACCAAATAGTAGTTTTGACAAGGAGGAGTTAACACGTGCAAGCAAGGTTCAGGTGTTAATACAATTTCCAATCAGCACATTAAACATACATTTCTAGTAGTTGAGTTTTTAGTTTTTTCTTGAATATTGAGACAGAATGTGACATTTTTAATTGTTCATCAAGCTCATTCCAGATCTGTGGTCCTCTGCACACGATGCTAAAACTTGTACATTTTAGTCTTCTCTTTTTCCCAGTGATTAGGTTTTTATTCCTGGTGGTGTAAGTGTGCGTAGGAGCACAGATTGGGATGAGGTGACATAGTTTACTATTTAATTTGTGGACAGTCTGGAACATTATACAGGCATTCTGAAAGTAGTTGTATTCACTGAGCCTCAGGAGATTGTGGCGATGGAAGATTGTTTTTGTGGGGGAGTTAAATACCGACCATGTTAAGGCGCGTATGACTTTTTTTTGGAGTATCTGAAGCTTTTTTAAGTGAGATGGAAATGTATTGCACCATATGATATTACAATATTGTAGATTAGGTTCAAACAAAGATTTATACAGAGTGAGAAGTGCAGAGAGTGGAAGATAATGTCTCAAATGTCTCTATAGGCTTTTTTAATTGACATATTACTATGATGGTTTTTTTTTTGTTATTGTTGTTGTGTTCTAGCAGCATATAAGAATTTGAACAGCATTAAAAATTACTATTACTTGTACAATGAACTATTATTCTATGGCATATTTTAGATGACATAATGTACTCTGATGTTTTCTTGAATGACATACTATTTTGACAATATACTGCACTATGACATTTTTTAACCACATATCATACATGACATCGTCACACTCCAAAGCAGAGTACCTGTTTCCTGAACAGAGAATAATAAACTGCTGAAACAGCTGGTTTGTCCTTCTGTAAGTGAAAGTTAAACAGGAAGTGGTTCACTGAGGATGTCGTCCATTCAGTCTCCTTCTTCACAACCAGATGAGGTTTTCCTTCTGTTGACTTCACTCAGAAGATCCTCACAGTGAACATGAGACACTTGAGATGGATATCCTTGAGCACTTATTTGAACAGAATATAGATTCTGATATTGTTGTAAAGAATAATGTTGAAGATGTGCACTCATGTTGGAATAAATCCTCATTCTGAATTAACCCTTACTTGCACTGAATTGGAAATATTTTAGAAAAACACACTGAATAACAAGACAAGGCAAGAATTACAGGGCTGAAAATGAGTCCCACTCTGATGGAAGAAGACCGTTTTCAAGAGTAGCCCTGTACATGACCTGGTTTAGTCGCTCTTCACACAATTTAATCAATTCCTTGTATTATTTCAGAGGGATACGTCCCTATAAGTCCACAGCAGTCGATTTTTAGTAGGATTGCAATCGTGATCGTCAGCAGGCAGCTGACATAGCGTTCTTTTATTGTCATAGTTACAGCGACGTTGTGTCGCTATCTGGAAATTATGCAGAAATCTTTAACAAATCCGTAGATCAAGGCTATAAGCTGCATCACTGACAAAATCTAACCACTTGGCCCTTGTGTCATTTCTGACGTTCCTGAAAATTTCATCCGAATCTGTTGTCTGTTTTTGAGTGATTTTGTAGAGACAAACAGACAAACCAACGCCAAAAATCACATAACTCTGCTGAGGCTCTGTCTCCTTGGCATAGTAATAACTAAAGTTTTCTATAAAGATGTTGCCTTTAAATGGTCAAACCAATAGTTTAATTGAAGATTAAACTGCGTTCAGATGTATTCATTTACATTTGTTGTAGATTAATATACATTTTGAGCTCTCATTGGCACCAAACTTCACTGAACAACAGTGAAGGTTTATCACACAGACACGTAACCTATATCAGGCTTTGGTTTCAGACAAAATACTTGTTAGAGCAAACTGATAATTAGTTTCAGTCATTTAATAGGATGTGTTGACAATTAGAAAAATATTGCCAGCCTCCTCGTTAAAGCTGACTTTTTGTCCAGTGTCATTGTGTTCAAAGTTTGCATTCACTTTTGAAATTCAAACGCAAACATGCCCTTGGATCACTTTGAGGAAGCTGCCATTAAACCATGCAATTATCAAACGCTAAACTTTTAATGTTTCTCCTTACTATGATATGAAAATACCCATCACCCCGACTCCCCCCACCCCTCATAAATGGATATTTGCTTAGGCAGGAGGGATCCATCTCCTGCAGAAAATGGCCTCGTATTCTTTAATTCATCAGTCAGACTAATTGTCTACTAAGACAGCCAGAAGCATAATGTATCAAACAATTTTTGTCCCGGCACCACATTACTTTAGCAAGTCCAACAGAGAAGGCAAAATAAAAGTCACAATTTACACTGATAGGGATATCAATTGTGTCCTTTCCAAAAGTTAAAGCTCATTTGCTCGAGATTACTCTTGCTGTTTTATCACTGGATTGTTAAAATGAAAAGCAGGAAGAAAAAGGAAAATATTTGCTGCGAGACGATCATCAGTTTTACACTGAAAGTTCATTTAATATAGTCAGAAGACAAATGAGTTTGCGACCACATTAGTTTCATGAGCCTCCACAAAAAAAATGAAAGCATTCCTTTTATTTTGAAGGTGGCCATTACATCGGAAAAACTTGCATCCTTTTTTGTTCTGTTTTTTTGTCTCTCAAAACATCAAAGTGCCAAAATGAGATGTTTTGTCTCCCTCAGTTGATGAGTCCTCCATCCAAGTGCTGCTACAGCATCTGCATTGTCTCGCATTACACAATACGCACACAAACACATGCATGCACACAAACACTCGCACACACAAATTGCATCTAGAAAATTACATCACTTCCCTGCCGTTGTCTGAAAATTACATCTGTCCCCTACCGTTCCACCAATCACTCCCTGGGTCTTCTTTTTTCCTACCCCTCCTAGCCTCTCTCTAGCCTTTCCTCTCTATTTTAAGCTTTTCCCTCCACTTCAACTCGGCCCTAAATTGCCAGGCCTGAATTGCCCTATGAACAGCGTGGGGTGGACAGGCCAGCAGGAGGTGTGTGTGAATGCATGAGTCTCCGTGTTATCACCATCTCTTTTCATTTTCCTCTCCGAGTGATGCTGTCAGGAGCCAAACAAGATATCAGTCTCCACCCACCCACCCCCTCACCGACAGGGAGTCACAACACAACGTTGAGGAAACGGAATAAAAGAATAAAGACAAAAGGTAAACAAAATGGTTGCCTTGCAGACTCCGGCACCTCCACCGTACCCAACTAATCCCGTGATTCTCTTTGTTCCTTAATCCCATCAGCCACTGGGGCCCTGCATGGCTCTCTGGGTGCAGATAATGGCACCTTGCCGCGTGTCTTGATGAAGTTCAGGACCTTATTAAAGCGAATTTGCACGCATGTCTAAATGCAGGCACACTCACTAGAGAAAAACACGACAGCATGAAGGTTTCTAACCTTCCTCTAAATGACTCTGCAATTGCACAATTTTGCCAATATCAACAACAACTTTACTTCTCAGTGTGGTTTCACTGAATATTGTTGCTAGGCTGCCTGTTCTTTGTTTCAAGGTAACTTTATAAATATGACAACCTTTGACTCATAATGCTTGTGGTGCATTTTTATAGCTTGAATAAAACCTGCGGTCAAGGAGAGATGCGACCGTTACATTGCACAACACTTTGAATCAGCGTGCTCAGTCCTCTGTGTCATGTTAAAATAGCAGTCACGCACAACAAAAACAGCCATATACATAAAAGGCACCGCTGACTTGTGCCTCCATCAACTGTAAATCCAAAACTAAGTCCAGTAAAAACACTGAAGTGATTCCAGTGCTGCATTTCTCCAATTATAAAGCATCCTATCTTATTCGGTCTAGTGTGTCAGGGTGGGAAGGTTGGTTATAAAAGTATGTGATTTAAGTCGACTGCCACAACTATCAAGGCTGTTAGAATCCGGGCTTGTTACAGTTTCTATGCAGCACTGGGGGAGGCTAAATCAGGGCACAGTGATGCTCAAGCAGCTACACAGAGCAAGTCTTGCCTCACTTGGGAACCCACTCAGAAACATTGTAGGAGAAGCGTTTTCCAGGAAAAACACCTCGCACTGAATATGTTTGCGTTCATTGTCTTGATAAAGAAGCGCTTAAACCGGCAAGCTGGCGAAGTTAATGAACATACAACGTGGGACAGTCGCTCTTGCAAAGTATTCTCAGCTGTCCTGTTCCAGGTAGTTCTAAAAGCCATTGGAAGTAAAGCATGATGGGTTTGTCGCAGTGGCAGCAGTGTTGGCATGTGTATTTTGGGAACAATGCTTTTGGAGACCTGCAAGTGCTACCAGGAGGTTACAATATCACAAGCTTTCTAGTGCCACAAACAGCTTGAGTGGCGTAATTTCACATTTTCAGAGTAAATAAAAACATGTCTGAAATTAGCAACACTATCTACTAATGTTTCCGACTTGGCATCTCTCGTGCCATTTGCAGATGAGCAAACAGTCTCCATGCACCATCCCTGGAATAGTAAAAGCCACTGAACAGGCTCTTTAGCTCTACTCTGCGTTTATAGGCGCACAAATAGTCCGGTGCTGGAGTGATCACATAAAAAGTCCGGGACATTTATGATGACCCCGAGAGAATTCTGGTCATGCATTCACATAGAAAGCAGATTCCTCTTCCACTTGCGCGCACACATGCGTGTGCATACACGCCACAACCTGTGCTCTCCTGCAGCTGTCTGAGGCAGCATCCATCTCTGTAACTCAGTATGCAGAGGTTACCTTAGGGGCAACCTGCTCATTACTCCAAGTGTTGTTACACAAAGTATACACGCACCAATTCATCGGCACGTGCCCATTTGTCAGAGCCTCTCACTTCTGCTTGTTAGCAGAGTACTTCACATCTGAGTTTGCTAATTCCAGTGTGTATGCCAACTTGCTTTACATGTGTGTAAGCATCTTGCATTTGCTGGAGAATGCATGCTTTTTATTGAAAGTGAAGGAGGAAAATGTGCCTGCCTTTGTAGGTGCAGTTCGCATCAACTGCCCCGTGTTTCTACCCTTGTCCATCTGTAATTCTGTCTGCCAGTCCTGGCCATGTCCAAGTGGCTGAAACTCTTCCCACAGCAGATAATGTGTGTGCATACGTGGAGACTGCCTAATCTGTTGCTGCAGAGCTGTGTCAGGAGGGACGGCAGTAGATATCCTTTTTAAGACTGATTAGACTGGAAGAGAGGAGCGATGGATGGTAGGAGGGAGAAAAGAAGTAAAGGGTAGGTGGAGGGGGATAAAGCTTCCTCAGGTAAACACACCCCAGGCCCTGTTTGATCCCAACATTTAAACACACACATGCTCAAAGCTGCAATCCAATTATTCATCACAAAATGCTGCTTTCAACAGGCTCTAACCCCATTTAAGAGGTCTACACACCCAAAGGATTCTTTTTAATAAACAGTAGCAAACAAGTGTTGACCAAACGGCAGCAAACGATTGTTCTGTGCTTTCTCTTTTAACTACTTAATTAATCAAGTACTTCGGCAATAATAACCTGAAGTTCATTCTTCAAAGTAACTATTTAGAAATTAATGTACAAAAAGAAAGGAAAAAAAGAAGAGTAGGTTGGGAAGTTCTAAAAGAGACTCGGCTACAGTTAGCAACACAAGTGAGTGTGCCCTTGTGCAATATGATTGGCATCATCTTACAGCAGTAATTGCAGTATTATGATAGAACAACAGGGTACTTGCTCTAATGTAAAAAAAAATAATAAGAAGAAAAGGGGGTAGATATACTATATTATTAATACAGGCCTCACAATGAGAATTTTATACACCAAAAGTCAGTACACTTTCCATTACTGCCATTCCATTTTTTTTTTAATTTCCAGTTCTTCCTATGGCCTTTATTTCTGATGACAGACTCAGTCCTCTTCAGCATGAAAAATACCACAATAGCAAACATTTCTGGGCAGATGCTTTGCCATTTTTTCGAGGTTATTCTTTTCAGCTGCTCTTTGTTGAAGGGGTCGTGTTTCTCTGGCTTTCTCTTCTCTTTTATTGTAATCAAGTCAGGCAACAGACTTGGTAAGGTCATAGATTTCACATTTTTTCTTCTTTAGAAACTCTTTTGTGACTTTACCAGTGCGCTTTGCATCATCATCAGGCTGGAATATTCCTCTTCTGCCAATTTCATGGAGTCATCTTGTCATGTAGTGTTTCGGGGGATCCACATGCATTCATGGTGCCGTCTATAAATGGCATCTCCCAAATAGTTTTTGTACTGATGCATCCCCACAGGATCACGTTCCCAACTCTGTGCTTCACTGTCACGACTATGCAGTCACTGTGGCAGTTCTGTCCAGGCTGATGCCAAACATGCTGGACCCCATCAGATTTATCTTAGTGCCATCTAAGCAAGAAATGTGCTCAAATTACAACAATTCTACAATTTTTAATACAAAGACGCTTTTGACCAAAGCGTTGTACATCTGAGAGTAGATACAACACAAGCAAGGATCTAGTCAGGAGACAACAACCTGGATAAGTGCCGTTAAACAACATTCATCAGGCTTCTTTTCCTGTTCTTTAGAAGTTTTATCTTGTGCTAAACAGTGAGCAAATGTGCTTATTTAAGTTGATGTTGTGCACTGTCCTTTACACTATCTGAGCTTTTACAGCAACTCTGATTGACACCGATAACCTCTGTGCCACATCTGTAGCACTCGCCTCTCCGTTTTTCAGACCTAGATTGGGCAAGCAGTACACTGTCAGTGGCGTCATTTTCAGAGAACGCCCACTGTGGCTCTGATTAGTGGCACTACGACTTGTTTATGCCTCCTGATTGCTGTAACTTTATGTCCACGGGTCATTTTATAACCATGTACACACAGTTTCTAAATTACAGTTGTGCTCAATTTGGATTCAGAGAATACAGGTTTTCTCACTTGTGTATCAGGTATCACAAGGATATTTCTTTTTGTTGCACTATGTAGCCGTCATTTTCAAATTAGTCTTTCCTTTTTCATTTGACTGTTACTGCTGTTTAACTTAGAAGTAATGCGATGATTGACAGGTGATTCAATTTTGAATCATTTGACATTTATGTGATAATGCACATGGGTGTCCTCACTTCTATTTAGTACCATATATTGTAAAATTGCAGCAAATATAGCCAGTTTTTGAAAACTGATGACATAGTGTAGGAAGAAGTGTGATTCAGCTGCTGGGTGCTCATCATCTTAACCTGCTATCACTGTAACTTAAAAAAAAAATCACAATTCAGGTCAGCATCAGATTCAATGTGAAAACAAAGTCTTCTTAAACTCTTTCTTTTTCATGTGAATAAATAGCATCCATTGAGACCAGACCAGAGGCAGAGTTGCTAGCCAGCTCTCATTTACATAAACACTTACTGTTCAATACACACAGAGCAGGCAGGCTAAAGTAGATTGACTCTCATGTACCCATCCTATTAAACATTTATTAAACATAGTTAACGTGGAAATGGGGCCTCATTGTGGAAAAACAGAGTTAAAAACCCCATACAAGGAAACGAGAATAGACAGTTAAAGAAAAAAAGATTGCAAGTCCATTTTCGGAAAAGTGGAGGGAACTGAATTCCGGCAACCTCTGCTTGCATCACACTTGCTGAAATGTTGACAAGTAGTAAATAGCAGTAGTGCTTTGACCTCTCCATTTTCACTCTCTTTCTTTTTCTTTTATGCCCTTTGCTGGCCAGCAGCTCTCCTGTAAACCATGGCGTTGTGAAGTCAGGGCCAGAGGCCAGTCATCATCTTGTCATTATCTGATGGGAGCACTGATAACTTCCTTACTGCTTCCTTGTTGAGGTGGTAAGGGTCAAGAAGTCGGCCTGTGTCAGAAATGGAGAGGAAACTATAGCGCTCAAGCTGCGATATATTGATGGCATTGACATATGTAGCAGACTGTGATTTGAATTCGCAAATCCTCATTATAGCCTGAGCCTGTCTGAGGACAGCATTATTAACATAGAGAGAGGCACAAATGCCCCCATGAATACTAAAGTCCTGTTTGCCTTCAGTGGAGGATTTGCTCCCAAATCGATTAGGAAAATATGTACTCTGCATCAGTATGAGTTTGAGAACTTGACATTATTGAAGTTAGTGTTTTTCACCTATTCAGCAGATTGGAGGGGGGAAAAAAAGACAAACTCAAGGTTAACATATTCATAACGGCCATCCTTTTTGTTAGCCAATGATTTATCACCCTTAATTTTTTTGATCAGTCTATTTTGATTGGAGGCCTGTCAAAGATCACAATATCTCACAGCAAACCGTCATCTGGAGGTAACTTCCAGAATTTGAGTCAGCAAAGTTTTACACATCACTGTCTAATTTAAATAGATGCCATTATGCATGCGCACGCACTCGTTCACAGACACACACAACCCTGTGATCTCCTGCTTTGGATTGCCCTTGCTTCTCTCAGTGTTTGCAAACAGAGCTGCCCTAGAAGCCTCTGGCTGGCCTCTCCACTGCTAATCAGAGCTCCCACACACTGGCCTCTCTAATGCTGCAGCTGCCACATACACAAGTGCAGCATCCAATATTAAAACAAACAACCTTTTTGAAAGTTTTTTTTTAATGTTCTGAAAAATCTGGTCAGTGTTGTATGCCTCAGAATTTTCTATTGCACAAATATGAATGCGTTCCTGTGAGTAAAGTGAAGTTGATAAAGACATATGTCATAAACCCCCTACCATTAATGTAATTCTGCCTAAGAAATCATGTTTCAGACAGACTGGCGACCTGTCCAGGGTGTCCCCTGCCTTCGCCCGAGTCAGCTGAGATAGGCTCCAGCATCCCCCGCAACCCTAGTGAGGATAAAGCGGTGTATAGACAATGGATGGATGGATGGAAATCATGTTTCAGTGCAACCAGAAGAATGTTTTGTAGCTCAGATTAAAACTGGAAATAGCTTCCCTGGCTCTATCCAAAGCTAACAGCAGTGGCATAAAATCCATAGAACGGTTTAAATTCAGTAATTAAAATCTCTTTTGTTTCATTAGTTAGTTTTAGAAGTGCCTTCAGACACTCCCCCTCCTTATGTTAAGCTAACAGACTGTTGGCTGCATCTTTAGTGTTTTTTTTCCCCAAAAAAAATGCTGCACTGTCTTTCAGGGTGCAACCATTTCTGAACCCATTTGTTTCTTGTTGGTGCAGTTTTTCTTAGCAGACAATGAGATACTCAGCAGGCATGACAGAAGTTAACCTATTACAAGTTTCTATGTCAGTTTCCTCAAAATGGATCAGAAACCTTCCTCTCTATGCTCACTATTTCACCCAATGAAAACAAGAATGGAAGAAACTGACAACAATTTCTGAACTGATTCCTGTCTATAAAGCTGCAGTGACTCTTGGGGTCTAACTGAACAGCAACAGCCTGAAGGAAAGCGTTAGTGTATGTAAGTAACACCTTCTCAGCTAACTGTTCGCAGACTGATATGTGCACAACAGTGTAATTCAATCCAAGTATACAATTCGTTTGTGTCTGTGTGTCGGTGTTTGCAAGTGTGCTCACTTGTAGGTCTCTGTATGATCTCTTGCCCTCTGGGCTGTAATTAATTAGAGCTGCAACAAGGCCTGATCAGGATTCCTCTGTGATTCACAACCCCAGCGACCTTTCCATCCAGCTTGCAGAACAGATCCCGACCAAATGCAATTTTGAACACGTGTGAGGCTCATTTAGCTCCTTGTCAAACTTGTACTGTATCACCTACAGGGAAACAGTAAGAACGTAGAATATATGGTTTTTACAAAAGCAGGATGTTCTAAAAATAAATTAAAGAACGAAGGCATGACTCATGTCTGATTTAACTATTGCTATTTAACTATGGTTCAGTGGTTCTGTGATTTATTAATGTGATTCAGCAAAAAACAACAAATCCCTCTTTGCATTCTGCAGTACAGCAGTCACTGGGAATATCTTGAACACCGCTGCCTCTTGTCCTTGGCCACTAAGGATTACTTCTACTAGCCCAGCTATTGAAATTGTTTCTTTTGATCTTGCATTTCCAAATTAGGATTCTAATTCACACCATAAAAAAATTAATTACCATTTTCTAGGGTTTCAAAGAGAATGGGCATGATTAGATTCACACACGCCTGGTATTAAATATGTTAAACAGAGGCTTTCTTTTCTGTCTTGTGGACGTTTTCGTTGCTTGGTCAGGGTGTCGGCTGTTGAATTAGTGATGCTTTCATGGCGCGACTCTCTTAAAGAGGCTGTCTAAAAGTCAGAGCTTAGCTTTAAGAGGAGACTCTGTGTTGTTATTATAAATTGTGCTTCTGGAATTATTCAACGATCCAACTGCAGAACTACATCGGAACAGATTTGTAGTCGCTCCAGTCCTGCTGTTACACTTGAGGAGGGGTTTATAAAAATGCACAGGATGTTGTCAGGAAAGACGGAAAACACAGCCACAGTATCTGTCATAAAACATTTTTCTTCTCTCCTTCAAATAGGGTTAGCAGTCCATGTTACTCACAGAATCTTAACATCTTCATATCATCCCACCCTGACAGCGGGGACAGAGACACATTTAAAAAAAAAAAAAAAAAAACAGAAACGGACTTTAGTATGCATCAGATACATCATGACTCCTAAACTCTTGTGAAATGATTTCTTTTTTCCACAGTCTGATTAACATTAACAATCAGGGTGCCTGTCTGTGTGGCCACGTCTTCCAGACAAATGCATGGGTGCATATGAATGGGAATACCGGTACAGTTTGTATCCATTATTGATGCAGCTGTTAAATTAAGTGTTTTTTCTTTGATCTGAGAGACCAAAGTTTCATTTAGCGCAAAAGCTTTGATCACTAGCATATGCCTTTACCCTTCACTGTATCCTTCAAACAACTACTCTTATTGTTCTTGCTAATTAATGATGTTTCATTCCGCATTTCATTTATTTGACAAATGAAGTGTCTCTCTGTCTCGACTGATTGCCGAGTGTTTAACTTCTTTGTCTATTTCAATAAGCGATATTTAGGTATGTAATTAATTTCTTTTGCTGGAAACACAATTGATTCATTAAAAAGAGAGGATTCTCCTTATCATTTTCCCAGAAGGTTTGCACCCACAATTTCCTGTTCTATTTCAAGCATATAAACTGTTCAGTCGAGGCCAATCCCAATCAGGACACATTTAACGATAATAGTGGACTCTCACTAAGCTATGCTATTCAAAGTTAGCTGACCTTACAAAATTGAAATGAAAGGAAATTAATTTTCATTGAAATTAACAATATGCCTAACAACCCAATCGCAATTTAGCAAGGCTTGAAAGGTTTTCCATCACCTCATGTATGAATATTTTGAAGACACAATAGACTTATTCACACTAAAGTGTCCTTGATTATTGTAGACAGTGAAGAAGCCTTGATTTGATTGTTATTTTACAGCACAATAATGCATCATTTTAGACATTCCCGTGAATAAAAATCAGATTTTATTCCTCAAATGATTCATTCTTTTTTTGTGTCACAATATAAGAATTTTGAGGTTTGAGGGTGGAGGGTTTGAAATAAGGAGAAGAGAGAGATTCTTGTCTCTTTTCTGAAGCCATTACTGGACAATAGATATTGATTCCTGCTGCACCATTGGAGTACTCTATGGTGATCCATTTATCTGTTAATCTGTCTGCGACCAGAGGTGGAGAGCCAAAACGGACGAGAGCCAATACACCAAAGTCTACACAACATTTTATAAACTAATTAATCAATGTTAGACCTTAGCACAGGCCAAGAAACCTGTGCAAGAACTGCAGTAGAGCAACACTGCCACCTACTGCGACAGTGCTCCAGTTCACTGAAAAAGTAAGAGAAAGCTTTGGCATTCACAGTGGTATTAAGATGAGAAAGCAGGCTTTGCCAAAGACTGTCATATTGTGTTTTCTGGTTAAAAGAGACGACCACTGATTCAGCTGTTGTGAAGCAGAGGGAGAGAAGCATATGGCCACAGTAACTAATACAGGACTTGTCGGCAATGTTAATTATAATTTACGGATTTAATAGAGATGAAATGTTTGGCTGGAGCAGCATTCAAGGTTAGTGTATGATTTATGCTGGATACATGGATTAAATCCTGTTGTTGGTAATGCTTGAATCAATTGCCAGCAGCCTTTACCGCAATCTGTTAGTGGAATTACAACAGGAGTTGGGCATTTCCTTTTTTTCCCCGTGAAAAAATGTATAAAACCACTCTGAACATACAAATATGTAACAGACTTAACATATATTGAACAGGCCTCATTAGTCAGTTTTTGAGTGCAATAAATAAATAAATAAATGCACAAGGAAAACATGCTGTTATGCCATCATTTTGTGTTCTAATTACATTTTCTTGGTCTAGCATTTCCTGGTTCCTACAGTAAAAATGTTAAAAAGCTGCACTTTGACGATGTGACATGTTCTTCTTAAAGTTTTATTCAATTCCACTCTTGATCAAATTAAGCCTGAATTCAAGCATATTCAAACAAAAGCGCTCTTTTGCCACTGCGGTAACTGCTCAGTATTCCCTTGCATATTTTCAAGGCACATATGGCAGGAAATCCCAATGAAGGAATCATTCAAAAAAGGTCCATTTTCAAAGGTAAATATGTCAGACATTAAAAGCCTCTTTTGAAGTGAAATGAAACTGAATTTTAATGCAGCCCCATCCACCACCTATTTCTGCAGCTTATTGCAGGATAAATTGATTAAAGATCAGTGGGAACTTTATGTGTACTTCATGTGCCTCTTGAGGCTCGAGGGAACTTCAGCAAATGTCACACGTCTTTATCAACAATAATGATATGATTACTTCCAAATCCTCAAAGCATTTGTTGATGTTTACAGCGGTGTGTCATCATAAGACTAACAAACCACAAAAATACGTTTAGCTTATCCGCAGTCCTGGCAGAGGTTCATGTATCACTATCATAACACACAGGCCATTGGAAGGAGTTTATGTCCTGCAGCAAGCAGCAGCGATTAAATGGCAAGTCACTAATTAATCAAGGTGACTTCAGTTTGTAGTTAAATATAGATGAAATAATCTATGCATAAGTATGGTTAGTATACAAATTAGAATGAAGCATGCTAACTAATATTTGTTTATTTCACATGGACACATCTGCATCCTTCTCTAGTGGCAAATAAATCCTTCAATCGAGGTTTGCATTTTTTGTTTTTCACTTATATTTCTGCACTTTGTACTGCATAGGTCCCTCATCATTGGGTCTGCACAGCAAATGTTAACTTGAACTGCAACCTTAGGATTTGCAAGGCCAATTCTCATTCTAATATTTGATAACTACAGCATAGCTAAGTCTTCATTTGAAGACTACACTTGGACATTGTGCAGTCACACACCCAGTCACTGGGTCTACATTGATTGCAGTGCAGAATCACAAGCTATATTTCCAGGAAAATGTTGCATTAGCTGTTTGTTCATATTCCTAACTCCAACAAATCTCCATGTTTTTGTACAGAAATGAAAGAATTTCAATCTGAATTTCTATGTGTTATTATTACCAATCTCTCTTTTTATTACCTACATCTACAGTTCTTGCCACCTGCTAAAAACTGCAACTTCCATTTGCATAGTTTATTGCTTCAAATTGGAGCACTACCTATGTTTCTTAGCAACTGGGTTAACCTTTTCTAAAGTCTTTATTATCTGAGATATTCCCTGAGTTCAAATTGTGCAACCCATTTCAATGAATCCCTTGTTTGAAAGTAGCTGGTGGTTACTTACGAACAGAAACTCTACAATAGATTCACGAATAGCATCACAGCTCACTTCATGACCAGCCAGGCAACAATAACTGCTACACTCTTTGCCTTGAGAATGACTTTAGAACTTCTCCTGGCACATTTTTCTTGTAGTATAGCAATGGAAGTGTTTTATAGTAATCATTGTCCCACTTCCCTCTAGGTGAGAAGGAAACCCCCAAGAATGATTCCAGATAGATCTCCCGTGGCCTGTACACCCCCTTCATTTCCTCTGGCCTGAAGCCCTGGTGTGTAAGTGGTGTATAAATGTCCTGTAGAATAACTTTGCCCAGCAGTGTGCTGAAGCTCCTCAGCCCAAAATACTTCTTTTGTCTCGATGCTCTCCATCTGCTTTTCCACTGGCTGTGAAGAAACATATAAGGGAAGGAGATTTGCAAATTGTGGCAGCATGTTTTACAGTTCTTTTCTGGAAGGCAGACCTTGAGCTGAGAGGGGGAGTGGGCTGCATTTGTGTTTGCATGTTGGTGAAAAGAAAGAAAAAACTCGGCTTTGCTAAATTTTCATAGGAGTGAATTTTTCCTCATATTCAAGATCAACAGAGTGATAATATGAGAAGGGGAGCAAGAAATTAAACCCTGCTTGGTGAGGAATGACTGTTGTGCCAGTTTAAATGTGCAAAAGGCCACAGCATCTGAATATTTAGTATCCATAAAGAAGCCGAGCACTTACCTACCTGCTGCAGGAGTGCTTAGTGACATTTTAAGAGCCTTGGTGGAGTACTGATCATTTTTCTTATTGTTTTGTTTCCACCAGCACTGCATTTTAACCTAACTGAAATAAATTATTGTTATTTATTTTATATTTCTCACATTATTTGAAATGTGTAGCAGCTCCTCAATAGAGGACATAAAGTCATTTTACCAGCATATAAACCTACCAATCTACTTTTCCCAAGGCCTCTGAACTTTCAGAAAGTATTTGGAACCCCATTCTCATGACCCAGTTCAAAGAATGGGCCATGCCTCAGAATAGAAGGTCTTATATTCTGTACATATTGAAAAATCCTATGTGATTTTGGTTGAGATATATTGAGTTGACCTTCTCTCTCCCCTCCATTTTGACAGACTTCACCTGGCTGGAGGGTAGAAAGGATGGATGGATGGATGGATGGATGGATGGATAAACCTAACCTGACTTGATTCACTCATGAAAGGGAAGCTTCGGTTGTTTTCAACCTGGGGTCTGTTTTCATGTCTTTTCATTCATGTGAGTGATGGAGAAATGAATTTTCGACATAGCTCCAGTGTTTAGCCAGCCAGGCAGCTTAGCAGCTCAGCTAGCAGCTCAGCTAGCGAAAAGTATGGGGCAACTTGCCCCCCCGAAATCGCGTGATATCGGAACGAGATTTGCTTTCTAGTGTCCTGAGATTTGGATACAGACCACAACAAATAGCGATCGCCAGGTAATGTGGAGGTTTTCGTTCACTTCTCATCTCTAGTATGTTGTGGGACACTCGTTGAGACTATCCGAGCCGGTCAGTGTGGGAAAAAAAGCACGTTGGGGCGGACTTTGACGCGGGGGGGGGGGCAAGTTGCCCCATACTTTTCGCTAGCTGAGCTGCTAGCTGAGCTGCGAAGCTGCCTGCCTGTGTAAATACTGGAGCTATGTCGAAAATTCATTTCTCCATCACTCACATGTATGAAATGACATATGAAAACAGACCCCAGGTTGAAAAAAACCGAAGTTCCCCTTTAACTTGTATCATTTCATTCACAAATCCATCCTTCGTCTGCTGCCCACCTATCCCCTTACATGTGACGCAAACAGTTCAGCCATAGTCTAAGTTCTCAAGACTTCATTGCTGTCACTGTCCCTTCAGTCTGCACAGCTCGGCACAATAGCTTTTTCTTATTCTGTTCCCTTAACCTGGAACTCACTACAGCAGAGTCTGTAATCGTCCAACTTGATTCCCATGGGGGAATTCAAACGTCTCTTAAATACTACGGAAACATCATCTCATAGGACTTGGTCTTCTTCTTGGTGTTTGTACTGTTTAATTTTATTGCTTGGCGCTTTAGCACATCCATTTTGATGTCTATCTTTAACTCAGTATTATACAGCGTTATTCAAATAGAGTGAACCGATTTCATTACGCAATATTTTAATAAGAAAAGCAATAGAAAACTCCAGCCAAGTCACAAGTATTCTACTCACAATCAACTTTTACTGATGTTTAAGGTCACTGAATGGCATCGAAAAACAACAGCGATCAACTCAGTGGATCATGATGTGCTGATACGTGTCTGGGAGCAATTCTTTTATCACATTGATGTTGCCTATATGCTGCAGGTGATGGCCACATTGAACATTTGTAAGACAGGAAATAAAAGTTGATAGTGAGTAGAATACTTGTGATTTGGCTGGAGTTTTCTATTGCTTTTCCTTATTAAAATACTCCATAATGAAATCGGTTCATTCTTTTTGAATAACCCTGTATTGTACTGTTATGTTTGTCTAGTACAGGTCCCTTAGTGCCGTTTGTCAGTGATTCAAAGCTGTTTTGTTAATTTATTTCTGTTATTTGAGGACAGGTCTCTCTTGAGAATGACATCCCATGTCTCAATGAGGTAACCTGGATGAATAAAGGTTTAAAAATATCTTTCTGTGTGTATGCACACACATCTTCAGCACTATAGATTATATAACATGAATGATTACCTTTATTTCTAATTACTCTGGTGTGACCTGCATATGTAGCTCACTGGGTAACAAGCCCTAATTTATGCTTAGGATAATCAGCTCACTTTCCAACAAGCGACCAAATGCAGAGCCATTGGAAATATGCACGTTTTTGTGTCAGTGTCCACCAAACAGCAGGCCTGGTACACAGCAATGACATAAAATATTAGAAAGTCAGGACGGTTGTAAAGGAAATTAAGCCTAAGATTTGGGAATGTACCGGAAACCGCTGCATGTGCGTGGGTGTGCATTCTCCCTTCTTTGTGTGCAGCGGGGTGTAATGAATCGGATGCCATTTTGAGAGATGCTGTTTATGAGTGTCTGGATTGACGTTGGAGGCGACAAGGGAATGTGGTGAATTAAGGAAGGAGCGTGAGCTACACTTAACAGAATGTGACAGGCACAAAATGACAGGGTTTGGCCCGGGAATCAGGATGCCATGTTGCGTGCGCACACACTCAGACACGCTCCAAACGCACACATGCTCACATGGCCATCAAAAAGTGGCTAAAAGCGCAAGGGGACAATTTGATTTGTTTCACCAAACACAAATCAACGTCTATGTGGCTCCACTGTCGACATATATCTTTGCGCTTCTATTTTTGTGAGGTCCCTATTAGCATAATGTATGTCTTATTACTTTACTTTTCTATTTTCTTCACTCCAGCAATCACAACTCCAAAACCCCAACTCTTATCCCAACTGTAACCAAACAGTCCTTTAAAGATCTATCACAATCGGGGGGACCAGCCACTACCAGGGCCTAAAACTCACATTTGTCTTCACTCAGTCAGGGACGAAACAAAGTCACCTAAACCTGCAAGTGCCTATTTCATGTTCTATAATACCTGCCACCGCTCAGATTAAACTGAGAGGGTTTCTGCCCAACCCCTACTGCAGAGCAAGAACACAGCGTTCTCTGTCTGTTTAATCAAGGTGGATATTTACAAGTTGACAATCTTTTAAATTTAATGTTTTGTGGAGTATTAGAAAAGAAAAGACAAAAACTTTTGTCAGATCTGTCAAATATGTCAAATCTTAGGTTCTTAATATCTTCAGATTCCACTGCGCCCACACGCTACATTATATATCAAGATGAAGCAGAAATATTCCGAATCTTCTGTTCTCTATCATGTCTGTCACATAATGACAGATCGTTGCTTCAGAGAAAGAAGAACTGCGCAGTAATAATCCTGCTTTACTTTCAAGCATTCACCTTGCGTTGAAATATAATACATGGCACAGGCACACCTTGACAGTCACTACAATCTATTGATCTCGGAAGTAAGGATCAGGGGATAATAGTTAAAGACCTTTAAGTGCAGGACATATGCTCAGTACTTAATTCTTAAACATGAGCAGTAATATCAGCATATTCGGCCGCAACACCACTAAGGCACATGTGTGTCTTATTGTCATGAGTCAACAAGCTTGTGTCTCATCCTCAGTAATGGCTTGTGCTTGTATCTTGTTGAGCAAATACCTTTACTACACAAAACTGCAGGTTTTGTGTAGTAAATACTAGCATTATTCTCTTCAGCCCAACATGGCTGCCCTAGACAATCGGGCAATCACGATCACTACCAACACCAGTGCATCATTTCTCTGCAGGCTGTACACCCACGATAGCAGCAGCCCTTGACTCAACACCACTTGTCACAAATACTGCAATGACACCGCTTCTCTTGCTCCGCTAACAGATAAACGTTCTGTTCTGAACTATAACCAATGCACATTTCTCCAAGGTGTAGAATGAGCATAACCATCTTCATCCAAGTGTCAGGAAATCATAAGAAATAGTCATAGTTGCATTGCCACCCCAATAAACCATCCTCATCAAGGACAAAACAGTTTAAATTTGGCTTCAAATACCTTTGACTTTCTAGTAACAAATTCTGATTTGAGTAGCATTCAAAAAAGGCATAGAGATGGCCTAGAGATGGATGAACCATCCATGATGTCATAGATAGGTTTCCAGCAGAGAGCCCTTGAAGCTCAGTGTTGTGGATTTGGGCCTCATCATTTTGACAGTCCTTGACTCCCAGCTGTTCGAAAATGAGCTAAGAAGTTCAAATTAAAGCAGGCTATGCAAACGTTTCTGAGGTAAAGACTGCAATATGACTACACTCAAAGCAGCCACACCCTTGAAAATGTATTACTCTAAGACTTAAAACTATTTAACTGTATAGGTTAAATAAAAATTTAACCATGTACAGCTGCCATCAGTGGAAAAATTAGGTACTGAGACCAAAACTGATTTTGGTGCCAGGCTGTAAACATGTTAATCTTTGCTGTAAATTTGGGCATTTTAATATAGGAGTCTGTGAGGACTGACTAACTTTTGGAGCCAGGCTCAAATAGCCATTTTAAGAACTACAGTTTTTGGCGGTTCTATTTTTGGCTTACTCAGTTCTAATGAATTGAGGAAACCGACTAGATTAGAGGTGAGACATTTTAAAGTACCAAAAAGACAAACACAGCTACCCTCTGGATTACCATGACCTGAATACCAGAATCTGCACGGACACGATGTGCTGGCTTCAATTGTCAGCCCAAGAGGTTATTGCTTGGTTATCCCCCATCTTCTTTCAATATAGTACGAAGTATTGCTGTACTTTTCCACCTTCTTCAACATGCTGTCTGGCTGGCCAAACTCACAAACCAAGATAATAGGTCTCTCCACACTCAACCTCTCAAACCGCAATTGTAAGGCCATTACACGCATTGCAAACACAATAACACAGGACATCACACATCCATTGAATCATTACTTCACTGTACTGCCCTCTGGGTGTGGGTTCTGGGGTGCAGAAGGGCTCGCTGTGGCAAAGGTCTCGTACCCAGCCTTGTTCTGCATGTCGCTGCTGTGCGAACAGCCCCATGTATTTCTGATTGTAACCGTCCTATGAAAAAAAAAAACCCTACCTAACTCATATGCATTCACTTTTATCTTATTTCAAAACAGAAATCTCCAGCGCAGCTTGGACCTCCTATGAAGAGAGAAGAAAGCACTGCTTCGCACATAGCAACCACTGTGGTCCTTCAGCACAAAGGGGAAATTCTAAATATTCAGCGATAAGCCTCCACTCCTATCTTCTGCCTTTCTGAGTCAGTCAAAATAATGACGACGGCTGTGAGTCATCTCCCATGAGCTGAGCATGCTTACCGTGAGGCATGGAATCCAAAGCAATGTATTTAAAGAGCAGGAGGAATGGTAAGCAAAGAACTCTTTACTGGGAGGCTGAAGCTGCATGAAAAGACGTGAAGAGACAAATGATACTGACATGTGGATCTGTAAAGAACATGAAAAGGACAAAAAAAGGGGGGGGGGTATGCAAGCAGGACACAGGTGGCGGAAGAGGAATACGAAAAGGGTGAAATGCAGCAGGGTGACAGTGACTGATGAGAGTCAGAGCTGACAGAGAGCTCAGTGATGGCAGTTTATCAGCATCTGGTCCGCGGGGTCACTTCAGCTCCTGGATTCCCTTCCTCATCTGTCTCCATCTCTCTCCCTCCCATATCTTCTGACCCTACTTCCCCTCCCTCTCTCTCCCTCCCTCTGTCATAAACTGACAGTTCTGACAGAGAACCAAAATGCGAAGGCAATGTTCCTCTCTTTTTCTTTCATGCTCCCACATATACAGTCCAGACTGTAAGTTTTTGGACAGCTAGACATTTTTGTTCTTCAGGCTCTGTGCTTCAGCACATTCAGTTTGAAATGGAATAAGTGATGCCACACTCTAGTGCCAATTCTCAGCTGTCATTTGAGTCGGTTTAAGTCAATCTCGAAAGCACTGTGTGTAAGATAAAGACTAGTTAACGCACAGCGCCCAGAGTTTCAAGGTTCAATAGCAACTTGGCACTTGAAGTCAAATAAAATCATCATATTCAACATTTGGTAAAAAAAAATAAAAAAATAACAAATCCTTTGCACCCACAGACAGTAGTAGACTCTTTCTATGCTCCCTGGTGATGCTTTGAGGCCTCTACTGCAGCCACCACCTTTACTCTGCTCTTTCGCGAGCTCAGTAGGATTAAGATCTTTCACTTCTACTTTTTCACCCTGAAAAGCTCTTTGCTGTAGCATCTTTGTCTTGCTGAATAATGGAATTTTGTCCAATTAATTTTGTTACATTTGGCTGCATGTGAGTGCACAGAATGCTCCTGTATACCTCTGCATTCATCCCGCTGGTTCCATGAGCAGGGAAATTATCAATAAATGCCAGTGTGCCAGTTTCATTGGCAGCCATGCATGCTCAAACCTTAACAGAAGCATGGCCATGTTTGACAGATGGGGTGGTATTCTTTGGCTCATGAGCCGGTCTTTTTTTTCCACTACACTCCTCTTGCCACAGTTTTGATTGAGGTTGATTTTTATTTCAGTGGATAGAACTCTACCAGGGTGTTTTTGCGAGCTGCAGCCAGGCCTCTGTTTCTTACCAGAGGTTTGCATGTTGTGGTGAATCCTCCAGGTTGCTGGCTATAAAGACTGGGAAGGTCGTCATGATTTTTTTGTTTCACCAAGTTATTGAATTCACGGTCATCATCAATACCTTAATAGCTTAAACTGGCAAAGAAAACAAACGAACAATTAAAATCACATAAATTCAAACTTAAAGTTGGTTGCCTTTTGGGAGGAAATCCCAGGAGTCTCAAAAGCTGTGGGTTTCTTCACATTGTAGTTTTTAACACAATATGAAGAGAAAAAAAAACCAAGCTGAAAAACCTTTCATTATTGGATTAATTACTAATTAATAGGGTCCTACCTTCTACAAACTCCCTGTGCATAAACTTGTTCAAACCTGCAGACTTTTTGAGAGCAAATTTATTACTCCGCCAAGGAATGGCGGACTTATGTGATGGTCGGCGTACATTTGTCCGTCTGCTTGTCAACATTCCTCAAACACAGACTAACGGATTTGGGTGAAATTTTCAGGGAAGACCAGAAATGACACAAGGGCCATCTGATTAGATCTTGGCAGTGATGCAGATTATAGTCTGGATGCAAGGATCTGTTAAAGATTTTTGTATCATTGTGAGATAGTGTCACAGCGTCACTGTAACTATGACAACAAGTGAACACAATGTCAGCTGCCTGCTGACGATCACGATTGTGATCCTACGACAAATCAACCGCTGACGACTTATCAGGACTTATCCGTCAGAAATTATACAAGGAACAATTAATTAAATTGTGGGGGTGTTTCTGAGTCCCATCAATTCCTGCTGCCTGCTACATAATAAAATCACATGATTTGGTATCCGTTCATAATGTGCACATGCATAACACACGCCTGTGATCAGCGTACGGTCATTTTGTTCCTTGGTACATCATATTAAATGGCAACATTCTGTGTTGCCGTGACTTCTGCCACAACTTTTTTCAAGATTTCATCAGTCGGAAGTGATACAACAACTGAGCAGCCTCAGTGGAGTACTGCACTCTGAGTGCTTTTCTTGTTTGAAATGCCACTAGACAAGGTCACTGGCTTATATTGAAGCTAATGATACCAACATTTCTTTACTTGTTTAGGAAGCACACAAGTGAACAAATAAAGTGCAGTATTCTGTGTCATAATTGAAGTGTTAAGCATTTCGCAGTATTCAGAGTTTGACAATATTCAGTGCATCAGTCCTCAGTAGGTTTGGATCAGTTTATCAACTCCTCCTTAAACACTCAAGATGCCTGACAAACTTTGTCTCGTTTTTACACTCTGATGAAGATAAATGTGAAGGTCTGCAGTTCTGTCCAAAAGATGACTTTGAGCTAAATTACACTGAAATTGTCCCTTTCAGTCAGCAGGTTTCTGTCTGAACATAGTTACTGCTCTCTCGATTTGAGTGATGTTGGCTAATTTGGTTTAAGGGATTTTTCAGTTTCTTTTTAAGAACAATACTGGTGTTTCATATTTTCTGCAGTAAAAATGTGAACTTGAAATTGATTTCCAAATGGGTTTGACCTATATGGCTTGATCAGGGATCTGTTAACAATAATCAGAGGGACCAGTAATCAATACTTGGAACCAGTTTGTTGAAACAATGAAAATCCTGGAGTGAACATTTTCAAAAACACAAACTCTGACTCAAAGCTTAATTGCATGGGATTTATTTTTTTATGTTTAACCAAAAGATAACTTTCCAACATTTATTTGTCAGGGTAGAGTGGATATTACTCATGGTGAGCAACCAATCAGATAGTACTGTTTGCAGGATATGATTTAAGACTACAGATGGGTGACTACAGATTGAATGAGGCAGCTGCAAATAAATTAAGCAGTCAAACCAGAGTGTTGTGGAAAATTATGAATATCAGATTCAAAAAGCGATAACTGACCAACTCCTAATTTCCAATGGATTATATTGTCCAAACCCGTTGTGATTCAATTTGGGGTTGAGAATTATTCACAACAGTTGCAAAACAATGGTGTTTACAGGATTCTGAAAGTGATCTCTTCGCTCATGCTCCCTGGACTAAATGTAAAATTTACCATTTTTTAGTTTTCTCGTGCTCTTCTTTTTTTACCAGCTAATTTTGTCAAAACAACCTTCTTTGAAACATCTCTGATATATTTTTTTATTTCTTTTCAGCCTTCTTCATTAGCAAGAACATAATACAACTCTCAATCAATTCTGAGCCACACGTGAGCTCCATTGTGCATGATCTAACACTGAATTACTTTTGAAACCTTGCACTTGGAGCGCTATGTGTTAGAAGGGCTTTATTTCACACACAGTGCTTTCAATATTGATGTAAGCCTGCTCAAATTAAAGCAAAGGTTTGACACTTAAATGTAGTATCCATAATTTTATTTCAATTTGAATGTGCTGAAGCACCAAAAAAAAAAAAAGGACAGCTGGACTGATCTGGACTGCACACACTGCAAACACAGAGTGCACAAAGACACATCCGCAGACCAATTAAGACAAAGAAATACCACTAACAGTCTAATAATAGTTGTCAATAACCTCAGCGATAGATTAACCAAAGACTTTATTGCTTTGGCATTAACATATTTAAAATGCCAGCCTCCTTGTGCAAGACCAGTGGATTTATGCCGATATCCCCCCGGCTGATTAAATGTGATGTTTCAGGATAAAATACAGCCTTGGTGAAAGGAAGAGGAGAAAGTCAGGGGAGGCCAGGCTCACACTGCATGTGTACGACATCTTAATTGCATCAATGATTATCCCTCCACATTACGCTTTCGCTGCTCATATTTATAGTTGTGTCCAATTTTCATTATGCTCTTCATTATGGCGCATAAATAACCTGCGTAAATGTGCCGGCACACCACGACACACCCCATAACATTGCCAAGTGATATCCATCTTGTCCCCCAGTGATCCGACATTACCTGGCTGAATTATATCTATTAGCTCCATGTGGCCCCTCCCACTCCATCAGGACAGCAGTCCGCAGATGACAGCATTAACTTTTAAGGCTTTATAGCATCTTCTTTACCCAACACATACCATTAATCCACTTAATGGCCATCATGACCCCTTTCATCGTGTTTCATAAAATAAAAATATGAATAAAGTCCATTACAGTCTCTATTGTGGAGAGTCTCAGTGATAAATCAGAGTGGTTCTATTAGAAGGATTGCCTCTGTGACAAGTCAGGTTGGCTGCACTAAATCACCAGTGCTGTTTGCTTTATCAAAGCTCTTTCTTTTTTGCTTGTTTTAACACCTAAAGCTGGAAATGTTAACTTTCCACACATTCTGAGTCATAGATCAGTCCCTCTCCATCCTTTAGTTGTTAGCGTAAAGACCTCGGACTAATATTTACCCTCGTCTCTGAGTTAGTTTCACCTCCCGCACATTTGGGATTCTTTGCTTGCCGAAGGTACCTGTTTCTTCTTGTTTACATCTGCTGCAGCAGAACACATTGGATCATGTGGACAGTAACCAAATCGAATTATGCTGAATCCTCCGAGGTGCATAATTTTCTACTCACTTTATCCTGTTGATTAATGTGCAAAACTCCAAAAATTATTTGCTATGGAATTGTCTCACTTTAATATTGTTTCCTGTCGAAAAGGTCACCACCCACAGGAGTGAGACTCACCCAGGCGAAAGATGGCAAATGTGTCAGTCCAGCAAACACTGCCAATTCCATTACACGCGCTGTAGCTAAAAACTTAAAGCTGCTTTAATTAATATTTTTATACTAACTATGGAACTAATGGCTATGTGTAAGTGAATGTCATGCATTGGCAAAACCACAAAGACATAAACCCCATATCAGCATTTTTTCTGAACTCAACAAAGCTTTTTAATTCTTTCGTTAACAGGTGCGCAACTGTTTAGATTTACTGTCATTGCACGGGGACATTTTCAACTTAAGCAGCTTTTTAAAAGAAAAAGAACACACGCACAATTCCCCACAAAATACACTACTTTAATAGCCCAATCATATGCTAATTTACCAGCAGCAAACTGCAGATAGATAGTGGGTAAAGAGTCACATTTTTTTTTTTTTTAGCTGGTGGAGACCAAAGGGGAGCTAAAAGGTGAGTGAATATTGGATTTCACATTTTATCAGATGGCCCCAAATACAACTTCAAAGGAAGGCTAATCTTACTGACAAGATTCCTTTTACAGCTTTGGAATAGCAATCATAAGTCCGTGTTTAGAGCTTGATGTGTTGCACCCACTTGACAAAAAAGTTTCATAAAAATGTTGCATCTGGAAAAAAAGAACAACACAACTGAAGTATGTCCCCCCTTGTTTGTAAATTTTATCTGAACTGTTCCTTGTGAAGAAAATTTGTATTTATTCAGTGTAATGTGCTAAAATGCATTGAGTGTATCCTTGGGTTCTTCCAATAATGTAAAATGCATTTTCTTCTTCTGCAAATGTGAATTAAGGTTTTTTGTTTTTTTTTTTCAAATTGGCTTTCATCTTCTCTGCTTCAGTTGCCGCATTCCTTTGTATCTCAGAGGATTGCTGTCAACTGTCAGTCAGTGCAACAGTGTGAAATCATCATCATCAGATGCATGCTTATGCACATGTTAACCATCTGTATATACATGAAAAGAAGAGAACAGGGATGCATTCATGAGGAAATTGGTCTATAGCTCTGAAGTTCAAACGGTTTTAAAGATTTCTCAAAGGTTTTGCAGAGGACACTTTTTCATTTTTTGAAAAGGAAACAAAATGAAAAATAGTATCGCTTTCATTTCTGTATCATTGGAAACTCTTACTTCTACAAATCAGGCAATGAACTATCGGCTTACTCACTGGAGACCCATCAAATGTGATACAGAGTTGAAAAGGAAGCCCTTTTAACCTCGTCTAAAAGTATAGCTGCCAAACTCTATTAGACATGTCCACGCTTTGTTATATTTGCCCGTTAAATAAAGACCAGGATGCAGGATCTGCATTCAGGACCATTCACATCTCGAGGCAACCATCCTCCGAGCAAGGTCAAAGGCCACACACACACTGTACAAGGTGATTGGGCTGGTGTATAGTAGAAATACTGTCTGGATGAGAAGCTGAGGTTCAGATACTGTTGAATTATGGAGCAACCCCTGCCTGGAAAAAAAATTAAGTATTCTTGCATGGTTTCAACAAAGACCTCAGAGTCTTCTGTTTTCACCTTTCTCCATTCCCACCCCGTCTTCTGTTCCTTGAAATTTTTCTTTGTGGTGACTCAGAAGGGAGACCTCTGCTTTTCACTTCAAAGAATTATCTTCTTCTTTCTTCTTGCTCTAACACAGAGCAGAAATTTACTTCCATTAATGGCTAACAAGGCTTGTGATTGAGCGTCACATATAATTTGTTGTTGGGGCAATACAGACCAGTTTGTGGGAGGACACAGTAATGATAAATGGAATTATGCTTAACAAAAACACTATCACTGGCTGTGGTACAAAGGCCTTTCAGTAAATTCTCAATTTGAGGATCTAACACTGCCCTTGAATTGTTTAGGCACAACTGGGAACGGGTGGAGGAATTAATTTCAGATATTACCAAACAGCGGGGTACACAGCTCCCCAGGCACCGCAGACAAAATCTTTCATCCCTGTTAAAAAAATTGAATGGGGATTTAAGGAGAACACAGATAATTCAATCTTTATCTGCGGCGAGCCACAATGAAATGTTAAGTTTCCGTGGGATCCTCTTACCTCAAAGGAGGACTCTGGAATGAAAGGACAACACATCTGAAGCATCCCCCCCCCCTTGCTCTCGAGCAAAATACTAAAACACATGCACAGACACACACGTTCTCCCCGAGACACAGACACACAACATAAAAGGTTCTCATCAACATATCAAAGGTGGTACTTCCTGTTCAACATGCTATATGCAAACCCAGCGAATGCCAACAAGAAAACATACAGCCCTTCTCTGAAACTACACGCCGCTTTATATATATCGCACTGACAGCTCCTGCAGAAAGCAGACAGTTACAGATCGAGATAAGTCTCAGGTGTCAGATATACATGCACGTACACACAAACACAGGCATGTTTGGCATTCTGCTCCACCACCACCAGCAACTCTCTCGTTCGCACAACGCAGGGGAGAAAGTTTTAAAGCAAGAGACTGCACGGGGAAGAGCAAAATGAACAATTCTGGGCTTAGTACCATCAACTCAAACTCCCTGAGATACCCAATAACAGCATATAGATACTCCTCCAGAAAGGCTGCACTCCAGCATTGGAGTTGTCAACATGCATCTAATCCAGCAGTTTGAAGACTCTTACACCGAGTCAATATGCAATTTGAGGCAGGTTGACAGAGAACATTGGATTGATTGATTTTGACCTTTTCCTTGACAGTGCCTGCTGTACACATTCTCCACGAAATAATGAAAAGTGTTGAAATCCTTATATCTTTAGCTTTTGCCTCTTTTCTTCTCCCAAATAAGCGCCTGCTGTTAATCCCACTCATATGTCGGCCTGTAGGTTTGCTCGCTCTACTTTATCTCTCAGAGCGGGGGGGAGACAGCAGACTCAGGGGAGTGATACCAGCCATATCGATTTGTGCAAACCTGCAGACACACACACACACACACACACACACAAACAACGCACACACCTGCACTTAACCATTCGTGGTGCGCAGCTTTGCTAAAATCCTCAAGATTTAACTCCATTTATCCTAAACAACAACTACAAGGTGATCCGTGAGGAAAACGAAAGTTTCTACTTATTATCAATATCTACACACATGATCAGCACCGTTCTTATTCTAACATACTGTATAACACTAAGAGGCTCATATTTGCGGTTCTCCATGAAACCAGATTGAATGGACTGCCAAGAAATGTTTCATGCTCCTTTGTGAATTCCACAGAATTTTCCCTAACGTTTCATTAGCTGCCAATATCCGGAGAAGAATCTATTTTGTCCAAGTTTACAACCCAAATTTTTCAAAGCTGATGAATTCCAAGAATCTTTGTACTTTGCTTGTTAAAAACAGCAAACCTTCCCTGCAGAACATCCACATGTTACCATTGTCAGTGTGAACTGAGGTTGAATACGATGTAGTAAATATAGCCACGCATAGCAGGATTGGTTAGAAGCAGATTACATTTGATATAGATTACATAATTGGATTACAAAAAATGAGTAGCTTTAATCAGTCCAGATTACATTTGGAAAATATGTGCAATTAGTTTATAATTAAAATGTGAAGAATTGGAGGATTTTTTTCTTGTAATGTAGGATTAACACTTACTTAAAAATGCCTAACCTTAATTTGGAATGAAGAACTTCATTATATATAAATCAATACACAAAACATAAATTTAAACACAATAAATTAATATTAGTTAAGTCATTATAAACACAAGAAAAGCACTCACAGAGTAGCCTAGCCGCGCTAGAGAACCCATGGCAACGAATTTAATTCTCTGCCAGGGTGGGTCTAGTTACCCTCCATAAGGCTCGAGGCTGGATTCTCCTAAAACTGGCCGGACCAATCACCATGAAGTGTAGAGTCAGAAGGCGGGCGTAACTAAGTGACGACAGAGGCACGACGATTCTGACAGAAACAACCGGCGCACAATAAACAGTTATCTTTCAGCTCGGCTTTGGCCACAGCCCTTAAAGATTTGAAGCTAAAATTCAACTTGAAAGATAAACAAAGGACGGCACTGAAGTGTTTCATTGAGAAGAAAGACGTATTTGGACTTATGCCGACGGGATATGGCAAATCCTTAATATACCAGTTGGCTCCGCTGGTTGGGAAGCTAATGGGACTGAGCCACAATCCGCTGGCGCTCTAGGAACTCCGTCAGCCAATTCGTTGCGCTGATTGGTTGTATACCGACCCAATTGCTGCAGAGTGATTTGAAAGACAACCTTTTAACCCGTCTCCCTCCCTGTCGAGCGGTCCTAGACCCTTGTGCCTTCAGAACATGGGTCTAGCGCAGCTAGGCTACTCACAGAGCGCAGCACTCCACCAAGGCTGCTCAGTCATTGTATCATTCCCAGCAGCTGCAATCTTGAAGAAATTTGTGGCAGAAATCGCGGCAACATAGAACATGGCCATTTCATATAGATGTAACCACAAATAAAATGATATTGCGCTGAGCACAGTACGTTATGAATGGATACAGAATCGTGTGACCGAAATATGCAGTGGGTGGAGGGAACTGATGGGACTCAGAAACACCCCCACAATTTAATCAATTGTTCTTTGTATCATTTCCGACGGATAAGTCTCAGTAAGTCCACAGCAGTGGATTTGTAGTAGGATTGTAATCATTTGATCATCAGCAGACAGCTGATGTAGTGTTCACTTGTTGTCATAGTTAGTGACACCGTCTCGCCATCTCACAATGATACAGAAATCTTTTACAAACCCGTGGATACAGACTAAAAGCCGCATCACTGCCAAAATCTAAGCAGGTGGTCCTTGTGTCATTTCTGACGTTCCCTGAAAATTTCTTCCATATCCGTTTGTCTGTTTTTTGAGTAATGTTGCTAACAGACAAACGGATAAACCAATGCAGATCATAACATAACTCCGTCGAGGCTCTGCCTACTTGCAGGAGTAAAAATTGTCAGCTTAATAGGAGCATAGTACTTTTTCACATTACAAAAACAGATACAAAAGAAATCGTATCCAAAATGTTGTAGAAAAAACAAAGTACACCTAAAAAATGTGCCAGTATTATTTATGTAAAGGTCATTTCAAACGGGAAACTACAAATGCTAAACATAGAAAATCTTTTTTTTTGCCTTGAAAATGTTTTGAGAATGTACTGTGCAATACAGTCAATGTTTAATTTAGAAATAGCTAGTATTTTCATTAGAATTTTTTTTCACTTTATGTATATTTTTGTAATCCAGTGGACTATGTTACTAATTAATATACATACAGTAACTGACTATATTTGTCAGTAATCTAACCCAACCCTGGACACTATGACTGCAGGCATTCAGTCTTAAGACAGATGAAACTGTAAAATTGGACTCCATCGCTGTCAACATCAGCAAGATGAAAACAGCATTACTACATCAATCCCCAGCTAAAGTGAACACTCCAGTTTGGTGAGAAATGTAAGAGATCAAGCACATTTCAAGTGGATGCTGCCTCTTACTGGTGCATTGAAGGATCTAATACCCAGCTGGGAGGGTCACAATTCAAAAAGCCACAACACTTCTTTTCCCTTCAGATGCTGTGAAAAAAAAAAAAAACTTACAGAAAGGAAGCAAGAAGCTCTAATATCAATCCATCAAACAAACAAAAAAAAAAACTAGAAAAATGCCTCTTCTAAATGAAATTCTCATGTCTTGTGCTGTGCTTGACTTGAAAAGGATGGTCACATGAGGGTTTAACTAGAAATCCATTTTCTGGGCTGAAAATCAAAATGGCCATCACTCTGTCCTCCTTCACCTCTCTCTTGGGGGCTTGTCACATTTATATCATGTAGTCATTTTCTCAGCTGTCAAAGCGTGCTATTGTTCCCCAACCCATCCTCGTCTGATTCTAATCTGCTGTGTGCGCACTAAAAATAAAATTAAAAAAATATGCGGAAATTCATTCCTTTTATTCATTACTAGCATGCGAGCGTTTCCGCGAGGGTCTGCGCAGAGATGCCACGGCAAAGTGGGTCACGACAGAGGTTAGTACTGCATTAGCGACTGTCACTGGCAGGACAGGAGAGTGCAGACACCAGGGCAGCCCTCTCACTCACAGCCTCGCGCACACACAAACCGACGCTTCCTGAAACTCCGCGGCGTTCTGTCATGGATCTGAGCCAGCAGGCCGTGACACACATGGAAGGGCAGTGTCTGGAACAGGAGGAGGTGTCCAGTCTGTCTTTGGTGTGTGTGTGTGCACATATGCATGACACAGTGTTGGCCGATGACAGGGGCGCTTGACCTGCCAGGAGCCCCACTGTTTGCCCTTGCCAAAGCTTCACATATAAAAGCCACTTCTTGTCTTCTTTTCCTTGGCACTTTTTTTGGGGTGTTTTTCTTTTGCAGCCCGGAGTAATTTTTAACAGCAGTTGTTCAATATTCGAAGATTTGCTCCATCTGAGAGCGGCTGAATCTTTATGGAGCCTTTGGATCTACTTCTCGGAGTTGACTTATGGAAACCTGTCTCATTACTTCTGCCTTCTCCTTCAGTTCGAGCTCTCACATAAAAACATAATGATCCAAGCTGTTTCTGTTGTCTGCTGCGTCAGTCAACGATTTTTTGATGTTCTAAGTCTCTTCAGTTTCTCTCCTCAGAAAGTCGGGGATAATTATGGGAGTAAAAAGGCTCACTATCAGAGCAGATTAACAACATCTCAGTCGGCTGAACTCCTCGCTCCCTTTTATCTCCTCAAACGCAGTCAAAGCGGAGAGGAGTTACGCAACTAGCACCTTAGGGACCCAGCCGACTTTCCACCCAAACTTCTGCCTGTCTCTGTATGTCTGGGGTGCCTGCTAGTCCTCTGCTATTTGATGTGCATGTTTGAAGCAGCCATGCGACAGGGGCGGAAAGGATGTGCCTGTTGTTCGCGGCTCTTGCTGCTTTGCTCTGTTCCCTCGAGGAATGCGTTTCAAAGCACGGCGAAGTCGGACCTTTCCTGGTTCTACATTTAACACCTTCTCAAATCACAGTGCAAAGGTGCTGGATAGCTTACTTGCCGCCATTTTTCTTTTATCACTTCCTCCAAAGACCCCTCTTTCATTAGCTGGATTTTTTTTTTGAAAGACCCTTCCTTCCACTGTCATTTAGCTAAAATACTATTTATTTAGCTATATACTACTTACTTGTATACATATATATTTAATACGTGTTTTATACAGTAGTTCATTGTTCTACTACGTTGTTTTTGGTTTTTTTGGAAGTACCAACAAAGTTTCGTTTCAGAAATGCAATGACAATAAATATTCTTGAAAATGTCTCCTTTTTAGGAATCTCCTTCAAATTATCTCTACAGAACCCAAAAGCCAAACACATGGTCCCTAATTTGAGGGTATTTTAGTCATTAAAAGAATATTAGATCATGTCAGGTTGGAAAAAAGACGGAATTACATACTAAAAACACTAAAACCTTACAGGATTTTCACTGTCTGCTCATTAGAAACAGCTTTCATTCCCCTAGTGAAAAATAAATGAACAAGTTGAACTTTGGGTTAATTAGTCTCTGGCAGTTCTGGGAAAATTTCTGCATGAAAATTTTCTGGCTCTGGCTGGCTGGCTTGTTTTTGTGTTAAATTACCACATAAAGTAGAGTGACATGCCAAGAACTGAATCAATGGTCAAGAGTAACCAAAAATTGTCAGCCTGTCAGAATGTAACAGAATTTATACAGTAAAAAGGGCATTTATACCATATTAGCTTTACTATGCGAATGATTTTCAGCCCCAATTCCTTCTCCTTATTCTTCCTTATCAATTAATAAGTCATTTATGAAAACAATTATGTCTTTTTTTCCCCCATTATCGCCATAAGGATCCTCAGCACCCTCTGTTATGCAGTACAGAAAAAGCAACGTGGAGCTCCCTTGTGCTAAAAATAATCAAAACACAAACGAAATCTTTGATTGAACACATGCCGCTTTGGGATGAAAACTGATTACACACGTCACTTTTTCCTGACTTAATCTGGTTTGTACAGACAGGTGGCTTTAACAGGAATACTTCCACTGGTAGAGCGTTCTCAATTAAAACATGTCTGCTGCTTCTGGATCCTATCAGAGCTTCATATTGCACTTTTATAGCTGTAATGAGAACAGATTACATATTAATCTCAGTAATAGAGAGAAAAAAAAAATCGATCAGTCATTGCATGCTTTTACAAACAGTAAATTACATGTGTCCATGTGAGGCTTCTAGTACATAGAAAGGAAAAAATAGCAGCACAGAAACACAGACCTGCATACAGGAGACCAAAACTTTACTTGAAACAGACTAGCTTCATGTGTTGTTGTACAGCTGCTAGATGGGATCAATATATCAATCAGTCGTTGGCCTCAAGTGTTCTTCAGTTTATTGTAAAATTATATAGCTTTGCATCATTTAAAAAAACATCTTTGATTTGTTGTCTGCTGGATCCTTCATGCCAATATTTATGAATATGTACCGCTATTCTTTGAAGTTAAAAACTGGAAAACTAACCTCTAAGTGTCACCGAACACAAACATGCATTTGTACTGGCTTAATACAAAAATGGTTATATCCCTATTAAATGTTAATATCATAAATACTAAATGAGCATAGCTCAAATTAGCATGATAGCATGTACTCTAAATGTTACCAGATGTTACTGTCACAAATGGAAAATGCACGCTATTAAAGACCGGGAATGTTAACGCGATACAGAATGCTAAATTTGTTATGTACAATCCAAACACAATACCATCCAAAAATCAAGCACATTAAATAACATGATTAAGGCTCGATTGATACTTAGAGATCATCGAGAAAAAGATTTGACTTTCTGCTCCAATTCTCGTGGCAGCTACACCAAAATAGATTTTGGCTATTTTTCTTTAATAAGTACTGGGATTTTAGTCCTGTCAGCATTACAGAATGTCAAAAAAATCCAAAATCGGAGCTCAAAACACCGAATATGTGTCAGGATCTGAAAGGCCGATGGACTCCAATAAAGCTGAAGAAGCTTTCTTCACACTGAGTTAATTAAACCAGCAGAGCCTCAGCATAGTTGCATAAGGCACAAACAAGGACCATTTTAAGAATAATACGCACACATTCTGAGTCATTTACAAATAAACAGCTTAGCAATAGTGGACACTCCAAGAACATGGTCCAAGGCTATAATTTCAGTTTGTAGCAGGAAGGCGAAGATTCAGCCTCATATGACAAGTACAAACTAATTAGTGTGTTATTCAATAACCCAAAAAAAAATAAAAAACTTGCTTCGGCTCTGAGAATGCAGGACAATAAGTCCTTGAATGAGCCCATCTTCTCATCCACTGCTGCATTGTAAGGAAACTTATATAGAGATATATCCTTCTATTTAAGAAAGCAAACCAAATCTGTCGCTATGATGCTGTACAGTTTGTGTTAAAATTAAAAGGAAGGGTTGAAAATTAAGTGGACTAATAAGGGATCTAGATGTTCAAGAGTAATCATACATCCTCGAGAGCAGAATTATTTAAAAGTAGTTGTGGAAAAATGACGAAGATTTGACAAGATGGGAGAAGGAAGACTGTATGAAACTGGACAACTGTCTAGTTTTCCTAAATTGTTGCTTCTTTTTCAGTCTCAGTGGTGCCTACCAATCTCAAATAAATACATACATTTATTTTAAAGTTCCAGGGTAAAAATTTAATTTAAAAACAAGCAGAAGAAGGAATTAAGTCTGACAAACGTTTCACCCAATTGAAAAGCTAATTTACCTAATTAAAAAGAAAAGTGTGGAAAACTAAACAGTACCGACTCTGACATTTAGAACTGTGTTTATCTTTAACAAGGTGTCAACAAAACGCTGTGCACAGAATGCTACCTAGTACCAGTTACGCATATTAAAAGTAAAATTAACCGTCAGAGGTGACAGAACCGAGATGTGCTGCATCCAGGGCCTGACAATGGAGTCATCATTTCATATAAAATTATACAGTGTCACCTCTCATCTAAATCTGGCTCCCCACCAGAGAGACACACCGACAGTATAAAGAACAGCTGCTGTATGAAAGAGATGAGTGAAAACTGCAATAAAGACGACTAACTTTTTTCTCTCTCTCTCTCCAGGAGTTACATCTATAATTCATTGTGCATTTTGACTTTCCGTAATGAACAGACATCTTGTTTTAAACGTTTCTGGAAGATGTTACTTGTCAGCGCCGACATCGCAATGCGGATTATCCGTGCACATAGATGCAAAGCTGGATTTAAAAGAGCAGGTTGTGATAGCGCACATGATTAAAAGGCAACTCCAGAAATTAGCACCAACACAGCATATTGTCACAAGCGGGCAGCTAAAACATCAGAATGTAAATGACGCATAAATACACTAACCCCAGTAATGCTGAATACATTTACTTATTGTTTCCAATAAAGTGTCAACTTGACATTCAATTCTGCGCATTTTGTAGGAATAAAGAGGGATAATCCAATAAACTGTCATTCTTTTTTTGTTTTCAAGAATATGGCATGAATAATTACTCCCATAGGACTTACAATACAGTGCCTTAGCGTGCCACTAGCGGTCAGGGATGGTTTTACTTAGAAGTCCTCTAATCTACACTGTGTGACCGGAACGTGACATATGGTGTTTGTCTGTGAGCCTGTGAACGCTGTCAGTCAGGCCAGCATACAGCCGGGATTGAATTGGGTACCGCTCTGGGTGACTCCCTACTCAACTCTATCCCAGTGCTGTTGGTCCGCACTCCGTTAAATGACGTAGTGCCACACAAGAGCAGATCAGCATGATTACAGGTCAGGGCGTTAATGAGAGGACCTTAGCGTTTTCCGCTGAGACTAACAAAGGCCAGGTGGAGAGTTATAAAGGGCAAAGGTAGCCAAGTGGAGATGTTCTCTGTACCTATATAACCCTACAGGCCTTTTCATCTGCAACCACCAGCTGCTCTGCTGCACTCAGGCCTCAAACACAGGTAAGCAAAGTTTCTCTGTATTCCCTGAAGATTTTAACTGTTAAAATTTATGTGTATAATAACAAGGATGAAAATAAAGTCTAGCATGGGCGGGATCTATAATTCAACCCATCTACTGTGCCAAGGAGCCTGGCACTCAGCCAAGAGGGATTGAGGAGTGGTGAGCCTGATAGAATGCGCTGCCAATGTTGTAATGCCTGGCACAGGTGCATTGTTAAAGACACTGTTAAAATGATTCATTTTCAATCCAATAATCTGCAGCGCACTATAAGATGTCCACAAAAGGTCTATATAGTTTCTAAATGACTGCTAAATATGTTTTTCACCTTGAAACAGGAGCTGAACTTTAAACCTGGGAGAACATCCATCACAAATGGGATTTGACTAATAACACTAATAACAGTACTGTAACTTTGGACAAATCTTTCCCACTCTTAAGCACTGCAACTGCTAAGCTGGAGAGCAAAGTGGGGACTGACCTTGAAGAGACACTGACAATATCTCCATTGGTGATTCTGGGGCAAAGGTATTCTCTAGTTTTTGCTACTACTAGAAAACAAGGCTCAACTGGGGATAGAAGTAAAGCCAAGGGAATCAAGATAAAATCAATTTTCAATTTACTTTAGTAGGGGCTGAGTAGAAATAACATTAAACATAATGGATGGTTGATGTCTAAAATGCTGTTTGCAAATATGAACTATGAAATGTCAAACACCAAAATACAAAAATACAGTTTTCGGGTCGATTTCAACTTGAAAAGTATTAAATTCGCCATCAGATGTAGCATCATGTCTATATTACAACCTGTGAAGAACAGCATGAAGACGACCTCAGTCATCAAGCTGTTATTTTTGAACTCATTTTCTATAATCTTACTTAGGCTCATTCTAATTTGTAAGATTTTGAGATTCAAGACAAATGTCATACAATGGCTCTTCTGCAGACCTTGTTTCACCGTGGCTTTTCATCCTAGCCTTTGATTTCTAGTGAAAGAATAAATTATTCAGTCTTCTACTCACTTCAAAGCCTTTATTTTGAGTAGGGGTATTGCTATGTGCCCTCCATGTTGTCTCGGTGCAATTATACTGGGCTTGGAGCAATCTGGTTGAATTTCACAGGCGCGAGGCAAAATATAACTAAAGTTATTAAAAGAAAGTGGTCTTATAATGCCTGAGTGTCATCAAGAAAGGTCTGATCAAATTCGAACATCACTTAATCCTCCAGCTTTCATTCATCTGGCCTCACCTTATTAAGCATTTACAAGTGGCTTCACGTTCAAATTATAGTTACTATTTGATCAGCTATTTATTATTTTGTGTGAAACTTTCTTTTTGTGCTCTTTCCAAGTGGTCTCCCTCCTATGGCCAGGGTACAATGGACGGCGTCCATGCTGTTACTGCTGATGCTCTACTCTCCAGGGGTGCCCTCGGACCCCGTCCAGCACCTGTGTGGCTCCCACCTGGTGGATGCCCTCTACTTTGTGTGTGGAGAACGGGGATTTTATTACAGTTCCAACCGAAACCAGAAGCGGGATCTGGAACATCTGCTCGGTAAGGCCGCATTAAATCTGGGAACACTTTCTCACTTGTCTGACTTGTGCACAATAACTTTTAATTGACCTCTCGATGGAGGGAGTTCAGAAAGGAACAGCATGACATAACCCCAAGACCCCAGTCTGGCTCTGTGTCTCCACAGTCTCTGCACATCATGTTCAAAGTTCAGATTCAGTCTAATGAAAATGCCAAATTGGATACTAGCTGGAGGAAAAATGTTTAGGGACAACATGCTGAAAACTTTACAGAGCTGGATCTATATATTTGTCCGAACCATCATTAGTGTGCAAAGCCTCTCTCCGGCCTCATTTGAGCTTAGTCGTGTGGCCAGGCTTTGGGTTTCTTATTGTTGCTTTCAACATCTATGATGTGTCAAATCCATTCATCACAAACCTTGTGAAGTCACTCATGTTATGTTATTCCCAAAACGCACTATTTGGATCTTCTGCCTCAAACATTCTATTGATGTTTTGAAGTTAACATGAGGGGTGCAAGCTATGATATGCCTCTGTTGGAAGTCCATCATTTCTCCTCTTGAAGTAGAGACTAACAAGACTAAATGGATTGGGGAGATCAGATTAACCAGCCATTAAGTCTCCATTAAAGTGTGAACAGTAAATGGTATTTTGAGCAACTGGAGGTTTGCACAGAAGCAGCAGGACTTAACACAGGGCTATGGAAACTTTCTCCACTTCAAAGGGTTCCTGTCTAAAAGGGCCAGACAGGAGCAGCGGCTGTGGAGGGCTTTGTCTGGCCGGGATGAGCCCAAGGTGAAGAGAGGCATCGTGGAGCAGTGCTGCCATAAGCCATGCAGCATTTACCACCTGGAGGGCTACTGCGAGTGACTCGCCACTCCACAACTAGCACCACTCATAGCTTGTAAAAAGGTCCCGAAGTCAATTTCTGGCCTGATACTTGCTGGCTATGTCTTATCAACTGAAGGAAATAAAGCTTCATGACCCATAACCTAAGGCTCCTCTGCAAAGATGTGAATGTGTGTTCTTTGTCGTTGGTATATGGCGTGGGTTGCAAGTACCCTTTTGCTGTGTGCCAACCTGTGGCTGCAGTCCTAGAGTGCTCTCTACTGGCTGTGGACACACATGGCCGAGACGAACGAAGCAAAAAAAAGGCTCTACATATAGAAATTATTTTAACACTGGGTAAGAACATAAATGTCAGTAATACTTCTGTTAAAAAGTTATTAAAATCTGTCTTTATTTACAAAAGAATGAAGATTTCTTCAGAGTTATCCCACATTTAACAGTTACAGGTCCTGCTTCCCTAAATGTTTAAGTACGGTAGGTTAAAAAGATCAAATTCACATAACAATGAAATGCACTTTATATTTGGATGCTAATAATGCTTTTGATCTTTGTTTAGAAGCACCTAGGACTTGCATCTATCCATCTCCTCACTATTTTTACACACTGCTGCTGTCCACACACATTTTGCTTCTAACACATCTTTTAACAAAATTAAACAGACAAAAACAAAAGGATGTAAAACATCAGTATGTAGGAGTACAGTTTAGACTTCAAGAATTATAAATTACTGACTAAACATCACCAAAAACACCAAGCCTTAAAAGTGTAATCTGTCATCCCATTAGCCGTCCCATCTTGTTTGTTAGAAGAGTCCCATTACACATGATGGTTGCCTAACAAAATAAAGAAAGAATCAGAATTCTGTAAATGCCTCTGTAAAAACAGCTCTGATTGTTATCATATCCTTAACAGTACTGGCTCTATACAGGTCCAAGGTGTTGTAGTGCAAAACTCACCTTCTTTAAGAGGTTCTGTGGTTTCAGTTTGCCAGTTCTCCTTGTCATGTTGGAAGGCTTTGCTGGGATCAAACTTGCGGCGAGGAGCACCAGGGAGCTTTGACTTCAGCTGCTCCAGTTCACTCTTCTGCCGGCTCACCTGAGAACGAAGCTTAGACACCTCCTACACACACAGGCAGGAAGGAAAAAAAAAAACGAGGATGAAGTACAAACGCTCGAACTTGAACCAAAATGTGTTGTTTGTTTTGGAGAGCAGGCGGTGCCGCTTTTGCATTTCACCTGTTTCAGGGAGATGTTTTCATCTTTCAGCTTCACCACGTGTTTGATCTTCTGCTTCTGGTTCTGGTGCCCCAGGAGGCGAGCGTAAGCGTCAGCCAGTTTGTTTAATTCCTCCTGGTTTGCCCCATTCTCATTAAGGAGTGCATTTCGCTCTGCTGCGAAGGCATTGAGCTGTTCCTGGGGGCACACATCAATATAAACATTCAGAAGGCTTTTACTCCTGCATTTAACTTTAACTAGCATGAATTGAACATTTTTATCTGTAAACACAACAGTGACATGGTATTGCGTCACATAATTAATATTTTGAATGCATTAGCAACACTGGCACTCAGTCGGATCATTTGTGGCAACCTGATTAACGTAGATCTAAGCCTTCAGTCACATCTGAGGGAAATATCTGTCCTTTTAGCTACTAAATGCTATACTATTTTCTCCATTTAGGCGCCAACTACATCTGTCAGCCATTTAGCACTGAGCAGGTAGAGTAAAGTGGGTTTAATCGGAGCTCTGGGGCTGAAAACTAAGGTTAATGACACGGAATGAAAGACGTATTTTTACAGACTTTAAAAGCAAAACAACAAGAGACACTGAAAAACATTCTCTAAACCTGAATTGAACTGCAGGAACAGGTGATAGTTATCTGTGGGTTCATTTCTATCAGGACTGTTGACGATAAACTCAGTAATTTCTGTCCACTGTCAACATAAAATTGATTAGTACAGCGTAAATGAAAGCTCATGTGGCTACTCTGTGATTTCATATGTGAAAATGACTGACCTGGAACGGCCTGACTTTAGCAAACAGCTCTTCATATTGTGTCCTCCAGCGCTCCGTCTCTGAACGTAGGGAGCTTAGAAGACAGGAATGATAAAATAAAATCTGCAAATATTAAGAAATATTCTCCAGATAACACATTTAAACAAATCCAGTACCGCTCACCTCTGCTCTTGCGCTTCAGCTAATTGTCTTTCAAGCTCCCGTCGCTGCTCCTCCATCTCCCACTGCAGTGTAACCTTCTCCTGAGTCAGAACTTCTACCTGTTCTCTCAGAGTCTGTCTGTCTTGTCGATGTTCTTCCAACTCGCGCTGCAGATCCCGTGTCTTGTCCTCCATAAGGTCTAATTGGGCCTGGAAGCTCACACCTTGTTCAGCCTCATCCAGGCGAGACCGAAGCTCATTTCTGTCCTGCTCAGCTGTGCTTAGTTGATTTTCAAGAGCACGCATGACCTGGTCTTTGAGTTCTACTTGAGACAGCAGACTCTTCCTGTCCTCTTCTGCTCTTTCAAGCTCGGCCTGTAGTCGGAGCGCCTCTGACCTGACCTGCTGCTGGTCTTTCCTTTCAACCTCTAATGCTCCTTTTTCCTCCTGGAAGGCTGTCTGAATCTTAACTTTCTCCTCTCTTTCTTGTTGGAGCTGTTCCATTATCTCTTCTTTTTCCTTGCTGACCTCCTCCAGTAGTTTCTGGGCCTTTTCCCTTTCTTCTTGGAGCTGAGTTACACTCTGACCTCTCTGTTCCTCTAGTTGCCCCAGTGCCTCCTCTTTCTCCTTTGTCTGCACCTGTAGCTCCTGCTGAAGCCGACTGATCTGAGCAGCGTGTCTCGTCTCTGTGGCCTTCATCTCCTCATCTTTCTGTGCAAGGCGAGCCTGCACCTCCAGGACCATTCTACCAAGTCAAGGACAAAGAGATTATATATATTAAAAAATGAGGAAGCATGGCAACTATTTGAACACAAACTGATCGTGAATTTTAAGCATACCTCGAGTTCTCCTCCATTTGTCTCGCTTCAGCTAACTCTCTCCCCCGCTGGTCTTCAAATGACTCCCTTGCTTTCTTGATCTCCTCCTCTTTCTGTTCAATCATTTTGTCCATTGCCTCCTTCATTTGGTGGGTCACTCTCTCCACCTCCACTTCCAGTTCTCTCTGTTTTCCCTTTGCTCCCTTCAGAGCCTGTTGGGTGCTGAAAATCAAAACAAGCATTCTGTAAAGTGACAATATTACATTTAAAGCCAACACAAATCAAACTGACATGGCAACATCAAGAAATACTTCCATCTTGCTAAATGAGTTTCTGCATACAAATTGGAATTCTGTCTATGCAGCTAAACGTTTCCCTGTCAAAGCTGCCACAGCATTTATAGCTTATACTAACAAAAGTTTCTGCCTTTTGGTTGCATGCCTCCTCCAGCTGTAGTTGCAGTTTGCATCCATGTCTGTCCAGATTTCACCTTTGAACCTTGGCATATAATTCATTATGTTATCCCAGTAGACATATCTATGACAATTTGTTGTAATTAACATACAAATTCTTGAGTAATGTTGACCTTGACAAGCCTTCCTTTGATGATGAATTACACAACAGAGCTATGGTTTCACATTGCCTTTGTACGAAGACACATTTTTACTATTTTGGCAATTGAGTGAAATTGCAAGTCATTTTACAAGGGAAAAAAAATGCAAACATTTTGTTCCTAACTTCTCATATATTACAATCTGTTCCTTTGTTGGTCACACATGACAGTAAACTATTTTTGGGGGGTTTTGGACAGTTGGTTGGACCTAACAAAAAGCAATGTTCATTTTTGACTATTTTACAGAAAAACAACACTACATATGAACCAGAAAATAACTGACAGATGAAATGATAATTAGGTCAAGCCTTACTGGTACAGTACACATGAATCCTTACAAAACAGTGGCATGACACTCGCCAAACATCCCATGCCTTATTTGAACTGTCAGTCTCCACTCGTCACTGTCTAATAAAAGCAGAGAACAAGTTCCCCACCGAGTGCCCTCATATGACAATAGTGAGGCAGTGAGGTGACTGGCAAACTTCAAATTGGTCATAAACAAAAATAGACAGCGACCCACTGACTGTGTCATACCTTTGACGGACTGGCTACCACAATGATTGTTCTCTACTTAAGATGGATGCTGGGAAACGCTGCCTGTGAGTCTTAATAATAAAATGCAGGCAGTAACAACAAATGAAAAGGTGTTGTTTTGCAAATTTATTTAATCTAAGTATGACTCTTGTAGGGCTGGAACCGAATATCTGAATATTTGGTTGTTATGGTGAGATCCGAATATTTATTTTGAGATCCGAATATTCAGATCCCACCCCCGCCGACAACTTGTGGTTAATGTTTTACCTTCACGATCAGGGTGTTTCTCTTTGGTTGCTCACCTCTCCAGTACTGCCCTTGTATCACTCAGCTGCATCTCCATCTCCTTGTTCTCTTCCTGCAGCTTCTGCAGGGCCTCCTGACTCTTTTCTGCCACCTCCTGCCTCCTCTGCTCCTGCTCCTCCATGACAGCAAGCTCTCCCAACACCTCCTCCAGCTCCTCCTTTAGCTGTCTCAGTCGCTCCTCAGAATCCTCCCTTTCCTGCTCCACCAGCACAGACAGGGAGTCCACGAGAGCCTGCAGACAAGAAAGGCGCAACCAAGAGCTTAAACATCAATGCACCGATATGGATTATATTTTTTTTTAAAAGACTGTCTTTTAGGCAAAAACGTATGCTTAACCTTTTCTTTTGAAAGTTCTTCAATAAGTGTGTCATGCTCTTGCTGGAGCTGAATCTGTCTCTTTTGCTCGTCTTTTCTAGTCTCCTTTAGCTGGTTCAGCTCCACCTTCAACTCCTCCACTCTCCTCAGCCCCTCCTCCTGAGTCTTGCCTAAAACCAAACGCACAGATAATAAATACACTACAAATTTTAATTATTTTGCACTTGAAATGAACAAAGTTACTGGATCAGGATGCACATACTTCTCTCCTCCTCAGAATACAGACATCTCTGTTCTAGGTGGGCCACTCTCTCATCCAACTCCTTCTCTGTTCTTCTGAGCACCTCCCTCAGTCTGACAAGCTCTGCCTCCTGCTGATGGATTGTTGCTTGAGAGTCTTTAGCTTCTTGGTTGGCCAACTTTATCTGCTTCTCCATGTCACTCACTGACTTTTGTGAAGCTATAAGCTCCAGCTCTTGGTTCTCCAATCTGTTCTCCACTTCGTGTAAAGCATCTTTTGATGCCTGCAACTCTTGCTGGAGTTTGTAGGCCTCCCCCTCTTTTTGTCTCAGCACATCTTTAATGGTTTCCAGCTCAGTAGTGTGCTGTTCTAGTTCAGCCTCCAGTTGTCTGTGGAAAATGGAGAAATGAGTGGCCATGGCATTTAGCTGAGAGAAGCCTTGTTAGGAGGAAGCATCGAGTACTTTCTTACTTCAGTGTCCCAATTTGAGAACCAGTACCGGTGTTCTCTTGCGTCTTGTCTTGAATCTGCAAACGAAGATCCTACAACAACAAACAGATCAAACATGTCTACACGCCTAACACAAGTAACAATTGCTTTTTTAGACACAATGTGTATAGCTTTTACCTGGATCTGGTCATTGGCTACATCCAGGTATCCTTGTAATACTTTGATCTCTTCTTTCAGTTCTTGTATTACAGCTGGAAAATTACACAGAATTACAGCTGGTAGTACATGCAAACAAACCCACAATCAGAAGCAGGAACTGTGCTACCTATAACTCTGATGGTCTTTGTAAATCAAGGTCAATAGTACAGACATGCATGCTTTGTGCAAAGGACACTGCACAGAGGCTGGGAATGTTGTCACTATGCCATAAATGCTAAAAATGCACATTATTCTTCAAGTTATGGCTCAACTCAGGTAAAGTCAACAACAAGCCATGCACAGAACTCACCATGTAACTTAACATTTTCATTCTCCAGCTCCTCATTTTGGGCTTTTGTCACATGGTGAAGGTCCTCTACAAAAGGGTAAAAATCAAGATTGTTTGAATTATACATGTTACCAAACACAGTTTTATTCCTGGTAGCACCATGACATTTATGAATATATATTCTAAGGTTTTACCCAAGTCTTTATTCCTGTCTTTTAGTGCAGTGGCAGTAGTACTGGCAGCTTGAAGGTCAGTTTCTAACACCTTCAGCTGACCGTCAGTGCTAACTTGCAGTACACTCAACTCCTGGATACAAAAACATTCAATACAATTAAGCACCATCTGTGGTTAAAGAAGAGCTCATTTCTTTGTGATTAAGCAATGAAGAATAAATCATACCTTGTTTTTAGCATCCAAATTGTTTCTTGCCTCCATCAACTCCATTGTGAGAGAATTAATTCTCTTTTTTGTAGTATCAGCAGAAACCTAAAAAAAAGTGGAGTCACACTTTTAATGAAGTGAAAAGTTTCATCTATGACTCATTTGATTTACACATATTTAAGAACAATTTCTTTTAAAAAGTAAAGCCTAGATATGAGTATCACAATGAAGCAAACCTTGTTTTTTAGGAACTCGTTGACTTTCTTGAGCTCAGCTCGCTGCCTTTCAAGTGTAGTGACATTGGCAGAGAGGCCTGTCCTCTCCCTGACTGCAGCCAGCAGCTTGGCCTCCACCTTCTTCAGCTCCTCTTCCAGGCCCAGCAAGCGACGGTCCTGTTCCCCTCGCTGCTGCACCAGGGACCGAATCTGGAAAGAAAACAAGCTCAGGCCAGAGGTTTGACATTTGCAGGAACAGAAACACTAAGAATTTGAAGGTCGGTTGCTTACAGTGACAACTATACGACACAAGCTTCTTATTACAGAAGACTAGCAATAATACTGTAGATAGGGTGTCCCAAAAAATGTATACACACTTTAAATAATTGTAAACTAGGTGTTTATTATAATTTGTTTAATTTCATTGCATAGACTTTGTCTTTTAGATATCCTCATAAAATGAAATCTAGTGGTGTGAGGTTAGCTAGTTATCAGCCGCTAAAAGGTGTATACATTTTCTTGAGACACCTGCATTTGTGGGAAATCAACAGCACAAATGTTCTTCAATGAAGTGTACCTCTTTCTCCAGCAGTTTCTGCTGCTTCCTCTCGAAAGTCATGCCATTCTTCTCTTTCTTTACGCTCGACCCTTCAACCTAGATTTGGGCAAAACATAAAGAGGTACAGTTTAATGATGGAAGCATCTGTAGTCCCAGCAGAATCATCTGAACGGCGTGATTTATGTGACATGTTGAACTATGAACTTACAAGACCATCAACCGACAGAGTCCTACGGACAGGAGACACCAGGGCGTTTCTGGAAGGCGATGGTGGTGGCAGAGCAGCTCCAGCGGCTGGAGACACAAATAAAGAAAATGTCAACCCAAGATTTTATGTTTTCAACAATAGATAAAACTGTTGTTGTTGCAGTGCGTTTATCACACACCCCCTCACCTGCTTTACAGGTCTGAATCGGTCGGATTTGTCGAAGGACGCAGCTCCTTCAGGTCCCCTGGTCTGACCTCGTAGGACCCCGGTGGAGGGGCGCAACCTTCGAATAACAGCACAAAATTAGCTAACGATACTTCTTTATAGCTTAAATGTCAACTTTTACTAGTTTGTTTGTTTGACAGGTTTTAAACGAGTCTAACTCGGGACCACACTGGGATTAGCTGCGTACGTCAGTTAGCATAAGCTACTTACCGTTGATGAGTTGATAATATAGCCAGCGCTACACGCTTAAACGTTACTCACCTACGTGCTCGTTGAACCTCTTCAATGGGGCTCTTGAAAAAGACATTTTCAATTCACTTTAACAACTAAGGTTTATTCAGAACAGACTCGCCAACGCTGCACTGCAGCTCCTGATGACACACAACAACAAACGCTCCGCGCTTGAATTTCAAAATACGTCATACGTACTGTACGTACAGCCAATAGGAATCCAGTCCTGGATTAGGGGACTCGTACACTCCTTGCATTTTAACAGAAACCCTCGACTTTACTGAAAAAGTAACTAACTGTAGACTCGAAACTGAATTTGAGTGTAAATTTGTATCATTTAAAATATAATAGGGTGCACACTAATGTCTATAAACTATATTTACCCACTGATCCTGTGTGGAGTAATCCAAGCTTTTATGTATACAGCATGTTTGAAATATGTGCCTAAAAGTGGGCAAGTGTTGTTGTTTTTTTAACGAATGCACACATCTCATTCCAAATTGTGACTGTATTTAATTAAAATCACTGAAAAGATATATATGAGTTATGTGAATGATAGAATATATATTGTGGAAACAGTTTCTAAACAGGCATTCTTGTTAATGCACCTACCAGAAAGAGTTTCCATTTTGCTAATCAAACATTAAAAGATTATGTGTGTTGGAATGAATTGTTTTTATTCTATTTTTAGTATTTTTTTTCAGATGTTTTTCTTAGTTCCAAACATGTGCAGCAAAAGAAAAATATCCATCCATCCATCTCATACACAGCTTTATCCTCATTAGGGCCCTGGGGGTGGGGGGTGGGGCTGGAGCCTATCTGACTTGTGCAAAGGCAGGGGACACCCTGGACAGGTCGCCAGTCTGTCACAGGGCTACATATACAGACGAACGATCACACTCACATTCACACCTATGGGCAATTTAGAGTAACCAATTAACCTCAGCATATTTTGGACTGTGGGAGGAAGTCGGAGTGCCCGGAGAAAACCCACGCATGCACAGAGAGAACATGCAAACTCCGTGCAGAAAGATCTCAGGCCCAGGCTGGGATTTGAACCAGGGATCTTCTTGCTGCAGGGCAAAAGTGCTAACCACTACATTACTGTGCAGCCAAAAGAAAACTAGCATTTCAATATTATCCTTTTAAAATATAAAGACAGCATTTAATATTAAAATAACTTTTAGCCATTTGGATTTATCCATTTTTAACATAGGGGAATAACCACAGCATCACTACAAAAGGAATGAATGTTATGAAAGAATCAAGTATGCTCTATATTAGAAATGATATAGACAATGGCGATTTTAGGGGGTGGCCTGGGGTGGCCGGGGCCACCCCTGAAATCTCATTGGCCACCCCTGCGGCCACCCCAGATCTGATAGGTAGTTGGTCACATGGGCGTAACGGACGCGGGGTACGCATGGGACATGTCCCCCGCACTTTCCACATCTGTCCCCCCGCACTTTTTTCAGCCGTTACAACAGCTAAACCCGTTATTAGCATCCAGTAACGTGTTTTCCCGAGCCGTCTTTGAATGCACCATGAGCGCATGCTAACGCAGGTGTTCCACAGGAGACGTGCTGCTGTGCTGAGCAGTGCTGAACGTGCGTCTGGAGTAATGTTTAGCAAACCAGCCAGAGCCAGCAAGAAGCAAAAAACTTTACACAGTTCTTTCCAAACAAACCGTGTAAGTTGTGTGACCTTGTTGGATGCAAACAATGTTAGACTTGTTAGCTAAATGATGACAAGGTAAAACGTGGCAATATATCAATATGTTAAGCTAGTTAATAATTTAAATGTGGTTGCCTCTGTTACATTACTGCTAATTAGTTTATTCTTGGAATAAACCCAGTCCTCTTTCATTTCTGGGCAGAAGATGTGCTCACAATTGCTCTCCATGTATTTAAGTCTTTTGGTCCCAAAAGAGGCGAGTCAGGGAGGAGAAAAAAGAATAGGCTATCTATGGTATAAAAGTGGTTAAATTTACAACTATTTTTACTGCTTCTCTTTCTAATTCTATCTCAGAATTTTGATTTTCAAATTTTTTAATGATTTATTTCCATAACAAAGAGCAGAGTCAGGCAGGAGATGGACCAGAGGCGGCGGCCAGCAGTAATGTTGACCATGCAGGGTCTGCAGAGATGAAAAAAATATATAAGTGGCTGAGAAAAAATATGTATCTATGGGTTAAAGTGATTTTGAGGTTAAATTCCACTGCAAGTTTTACTCTTCCTAATGCTATTTCAGAATTTTCTTACCACATTTTTATGTTTATTGCCATAACAGAAGAGCAGAGTCAGGGAGGAGATGGATCAGAGGCCAGCAGCAGGGACAAGGATGTAGGGTCTTTACAGGTAAGGAGAGATTATAACTTCCTGAAAATAAGATATCTATTGCAGGGAGAAACCAGGCAGTGCTGTCATTCATGTTCAGTGTTTGGCACCTTTGGCTACTCGTCCAGTAGATGTTCAAGGGACATTGTTGTCAACTCAACTAGAGTTTGGCCACTAAAACTTTAGATTTTATAGTTTAAAGTTTTATACTTTATAGTTTAAAGAATAGCCTAGTTGGTCCCTGGTATTGCACTGTGGCTGTTAGGGATTGTGTGGTACTTTAGCCACTAAGGACGGTGCAATTAAATGTAAGAGAATGATAAATCGCTCTGAAAAAATTGTCCCCCTCACTTCTGAGATGGTGGTTATGCCATGGTTGGTCAGTTCGTCAACACGAGAAACAAGAGAATTCTGTCAATCAATGATAGAAACGTCACACGTGTACTACTATACAAGGTGCTCGGATATTTTTTACAATGCTGGTTTTGCCACTCAACACTTAGATGCCGGACTTCTGTTCAGCCTATGGATGCTCTAATGAGCACTGTAAGGAAACAAGAGCTCGTGGGATTACTTTTCACATGTAAGATGTATGTAAGGAATAATATATTGTTAGCAAGGTTGTCATAGCTAGAGTGAAATAAACGCTGAGAAGACGGATAGAACCCCTCAGCTCCGTGTCTGGCTTCTACCCATGATCTAACCAGCTCTCTACATCATCCTGTGTATTACACAGCTGCTTACCGGTGAAATAACTAATCTGAGACAATTTTTTGTTTAAAATTCAATGTTATGAATCTAGCGTTCCTAGCAACTTACTGCAGTAATTGGTGCAAGATGGCGCTTCAGTTAGTAAAGCAACAATACAGGTGACACAGTTGATGAGCTGATGACTGATAATGTTATTCTACAGGATGAGTTGAGAGCAGTTGAATTTTGCTAATCTAATCTAATTTGTGAAGAGATGAGGACTTTAATCCAAGGAAATGGCTCTTAGAAAATTTGTACCCTATCCTGAACATATTTTACTGATTTAGAGTAGTTAAAATAACCAGATAAAATTGAGGACTGTAATAATGGGAAATGGAATTTAAAAATAAACCAGAATAGACACCTTTATTCAACACTTATGAGACAGGAAATCATGGGAGAAAGAGGGGATGTCACATGCAGCAAAGTACTGGGATTTGAACTGTGGTCGGCTGCGTACATGACATTAAACTCCGCTATGCCATAGCCACCCCACACTAGCTTTGTGTCCCATCAAGGCCACCCCGGCAAAAAAGTCCTGGATACGCCACTGGATATAGAGCACCTTGATGGTGGGGTCATTGACAGGACATCACAAGTTAATAACCAGTCACACATCTGCAACACAGAGAGAATAAGGTTGTCCTGTTGTTTGTGGAAAGTTGTTCCAGTTGTTCTGAAGAGTTTGGAGAACTTTATGGACATTTTGGGGGAGAGGATTACATAGTCAAAAGCATATGTCTACAGCATCATGTCGCAGACCAACTGTCGTACCATGCTCTCTGAAACTATTTCTTAGTAAACCACGCCTGACGAACACGTCAGCGGAGTTACTGAATTCGCTTCGGTATCTGGCTGGCTGGCTGGGTAAGTATGTATGTGTGTGTGTATGTCCGTTCATGGGCGTGGTTCTGCCATCGACTGAGGGCTGGTCTAGTTGACAAATGGTGGTGTTGCAGACATTCAAGTGCCTGGTTATGTCCTTCACTGACATGCATGCTCGTCTTTCATTTATCATCTGTGGAATTGTGTCACTTGCATAACGTTGGATTTTTAGGTTGCCTTTTCGTCAAAAGAGTTTCTGTGTAGTACTCACTATGTGACTACTACTTCTTAAAGCAACACCTGAGTAAAGTGTGGATTAGCTTACGGGCTTGTCACAAATTAACAGCCCAAAATTTATTTTTTGCATGGTTAGCTAAATTTGACCCCTTTTCTCATAACAATAAAAACAAGAAAAGCATTCAGAGAGCACAGTGCTCTGCCAAGGCTGCTGTCTTTGTATGATTTCCTACGAATAAGTCCCAATAAGTCCGCAGCGGTGCATTTGTAGTCCGATCGCAATCATGTGATCGTCAGCAGGCAGCTGACGTAGTGTTCACTTGTTGTCATAGTTACAGTGACTCAGTGTCACTATCTTGCAATGATTCAGAAATCTTTAACAAATCCGTGGATCCAGACTGTAAGCCGCGTCACTGCCAAAATCTAATCACTTGGTCCTTGCGTCATTTCTGACCTTCAATGAAAATTTCATCCAAATCGATTAGTCCGTTTTTTGAGTAATGTTGTGAACAGACAAACAGAGGGACAAATGTACGCCAATCGTCACATAACTCTGCCGCGTTCATTGGCAGAGTAATGAGATTTTTAACTTTTGCTCTGAGTCAGAAAAGATCATTTGCATGCTGCATTTATATTTTAGTTCAGTGTACATAAGAATGTGAAAAATATAGACCTTTAATATCTGTGTAACTGTTAAATGACATTGACTGAAAATTGGATTTTAAAACTATCTCTACACTGACAAGTATGCAAGTCATGTAAGGGATATCTCCTTAGTTTCACTTTATTGGCATATTGGCCTGGACCTGTCAAATTCTACGGTAATTCTGTCAAAAAAAATCAGTAAGTTTGCCGTACAAAGCCCAGAGTGCATGAACTTACAACTGCACATAAATTTTCTTTCTGACACTCAACCCTCCTTGGCCTTATGGATCCAGCTGATCTCTATATATACGGAAGCTATTTAATGCTGCACTTACAGGCAGACCCCACTGAAAACCAATGTCCTAAATACAACTTATTTTTTCAGTTAAACATTTTTATTTCATGGAAATACAACATAATTTCAAATCCTTTGCAGGACCATTGTTGTACACTTTATATTCTTTTTCTCCATTTTTTTGTACTTCAAAACATGGTCACTTGTACAACAATATCATAAACAAAGCCTCATGTCACAAATGGAGCCATTGATGACAATAAATTACATTTGCCATGCTAAGGTTTCGAGATGATACATTGGTACCTTCATTTTTACTAGATTAACCTTTAAATGAACAATAAGTTGGAGTTGAATAAATATGATAAAAAGACACTGGAGTTACAAAAGAAACTTTCTTCATTCAAAACAGAGCAGAAAAAAAAGATTACAGGGCTCTTTGAGGGGAGGGTCACTTCTTAATAATTCATTTGTTTGAAAAAAATAGGGACAAATTTTGCATATTTTGATAACACTGCTAAATCTAAAGCAAAAGTCCAACAATGGTAAATACTGACTATATTTAGGAAACTGCCCTTTAATTATAACTGACATTTTAGTTGACATTTTATCTCCTTTATTGTACGTGGAGTATTTCATAGGTCTGCTAGACCAACATCATCCATTCACACTCAAAACATGTTAATCTAGTACAGCACTGTCTTTATACAACCTAGAGGTATTTTCTAATCGTGTTTCATGTGTTGTTTTTTTTAAACTCTCAGATTTTTTTTTTCCCAAATTGTAAATAATATCACTGTATTCATGTATAGAATATAAAAATCTTTCCAACAGACAAAATACGGGGAAAATAAAACAGTTGATGAGGTTTCCAGTCAATAGAAGAGAGGCAAGTATACCAAGGATGTGTAAATAAAAATATTAATAATTAAAAACACTTACAACACTCAACACTTCACTTTGTTCAACAGTGAAATTTACAGTGGTACTAGTACCAAATAATAATTAAAAAAAAGTGTTCGGTGGCAAGAAAACCAGACAGGGGGCGCTTAAGGTAAACAAAAGCAAATCAAAAACTGCAATGTACCTCAATTTCTTTGAAAGCAAGCGAGGTGGAGAAGAAGTAATGAATAAGAGTATTCCAATGCATCATGACAGACACTATGCATCATGGACACGGGAGACCAGATTATCATACAAATGAGTGAGAGATTGAAATGTATCACGACAGACAAGTTTGGGTCTTAATAGGGGACACGCATAGCGATAGCACAGGTGCACTGGTGCCTGTACGTGTACTGTTAGTAGCTGTAGGAGCACTTTAGAGCACCATGTTGCACTTAAAAGATCTTCATATAACTTAGAAAATTAGTCATTTCTTGCACTATTTAGTATAGTATTTAACCCTTGTTAGATTTTTTTTTGCCTCAGCTCATGATTGCAAATTCTGAAAGGCTGTAATTTCAAATATCTGCAGCCAAATAGGGCTTCAGATTGTAAGGATAGAGATTCTCTTTTGGCATCTGTGTCTGTGGTCCAACGCACACGGGTGTGCATTTTAAGGAACAAGAGAAGGCATGCATGAGTCTGAGTGTGAGTCACACAGAGCAAAAGAAAAAGAAAGAAAAAGGTGTGAATATACACCGCCACCTCTGGTCTGGTCCACTTTTTTTTTTTGGAAGAATCCAAAGACAGTCATGTTTTTAAATAGAAGAACAGTTTAAGAGGATTTGTCTTTGGATTCTTACAGCCAGAGTGGATCCATTGTGGCAACCTATACCTCTCATAGACCAGCAAGAGGCAGAAATTAGCATCACAGCTAAGGGGAATGTGTGTGTCTCAGAGTATGTGTGTGTGTGGGGATGTGTGTGTCTGTGTGTGTGCACTATTTGTTAGGGTCTTTTTCAACAGGTGGTAGCCAGGGATTGGTGTATAGGTGGCTGGAAGCAGCGAACATGCTCCACAGTGGAACTGTCCGTCTCCACAGCCTTCATGTACTTGTTGAGGATGGCAATATCTCATTGTTGAGGATCTGGTATTTTCTGATGCGGTCTGCCATCTTCTTCAGGGGCTGTTGAGGGAAAACAAGTAAAGAGGGATATATTACTGATATGGCTGCAGGAAAAACAAGCCAAACGTTTAAAAAATGTGTAGCGGACAAAGTATACTCACCACATTTTTGATGATTTCGTCCTTGCCGTCCTGCCTTTGGGACTTTGAGCAGGTGGTAGCAAAAGTCCAAAGAGGTCAAGCGACGCTGCTGTCCTAACAGGACAATGATGGCACAGCCGGCCCAGTTCAGACCTCCCCGAAGCACTGCCTGGAGGGACAACACAGGAGTTATGTTTCCATTAAGCAGGGCACAAGACATACGAAGATGTGACAAGACTGCATTATGAATTGTGCAACAGCAGCTCGCCACTTTTGATGCAAAGAATACCCTTTAGTTGTTTTATCAGCTGCTACGGCGACAGAAGGGAGAAGCATGACACGCAAACTGCTTCCTGTCTGGATCTTAAGTGTGGCCACATTCACAACTCCACTTTTTCTCCTTACATATTTATTTTTGACCCTCCTCGTGAAGTAGAGGCCATGTAAAGCAGTCTGCAACATTTATATGTACTGAAAAAATGCTCCCTTTAACCGTTCTTGTATTTTCTCGTGGTGTCTTTTTCGGTTCTAGCAAAACCACATTCAGGGCACTACTTTAATCACGCAAGCACAATAACTAGTGCACAGCGGGTAGGCAGGTCGATAATTCAGCTGCATCTCACGTCACAAATGGTCGCATCACACTGTAAAATGTCTCACAACAAGGTTTGCACAATAATATTTCAGTATAAACACAACTGCACTTTTGCTAAAAGGAAGTGAAAGGAAGAAACGACAAAAAAATGAACTGTTTTAATGAGAAGCTTCCCACAAGAAAACAAAGTTTTTCTGAATAAGAATAAGTTTTAACCACATAATAAGCATAAACAGAGTGGATGACAGTTGTTGATTTGTAAACATATCTGTCCGACTGCCCTCACATGGCTGCAGGCACTTAATGAACTGAGCGGGAATCTTTTCAGACAATACAGAGCAGCTTGAGGACAACAGATAATGTTGGAATCATTCATTCTAGATAAATTCAGATCGCTTCACCAGCACTCATGCTTTAGACACTTTAAATGTTAATTTGTGACACCAATTTAGACACATTCACTGACTGTGGAATGAAAATTTTAATAATTATATATAACAATAATTTTATTGTTCCAGAAAAGGACGTGACGGAGATGTTGATTCCATCTATCCATTCGGTATACCTGCTTTACTCCCTGATAAATCGCCAAACCAGGACAAAAATAAGACAACAGACAGTCATGCATGCTCACCGCTTACACCTATCTAGCCAATTTTAGAATCACCAGTTAACCTATTATGCATGGATTTTGACCGTGGGAGGAAGCACCCAGGTTCCTTTGAGGCAAAAGTGAAAGTAAAGCCCATTTTTCACCAAAATCACAACAATCTGCTTTGCTCTACCTCATTTGATACCCAGTTCATGCGAGCGCACACCTACTGTAGACCCCCCAGCCAGACATTACTTACTCTGCTGTGAACTCGTGCGTGCCCACAGGAATGCAGTAGACAAACTGCATGGCACTCCACAGGCGGTGGAACTCCATACACTCGTCGACATGCATCACACCGTTGGTGGGTGGAGGCCCACGCCACACCCCGTCCTGCAGCGAAGCTGCGGATGCGCGTTAGGATGACCTCGGACATGGAAAGGCCGCAGCACAGGCCGCTCTTTGGTCAGCAGGTCTCCCTCGCGAGCAATGGCAATTTGCTGGTAGAAAGAAAAGTCCACAATACTTAACTATGGAATCAACAAAAATGATTAAAATGCATTTTTAACTCTCTAAACCCCAAGCCCACCAGGAGGTCTGAAAGGCATGATTGTGTTTTTTTCCTGAAATTGTCGAAATTACATTGTTTATCAGACAAGAAATTACAAAAACTGGAATTTCAACTTTCCAACATTCTTGAACTAATCATCTGTCACTTTGGGTTTTATTTATATTGTATAGCAGGAACTATTCTCCCCAAATTTGCCCAAACAACTGAATCTAAGTCCAAAACCAGAATATTTGACCAAAATCACTTTCGTTGACATCTTTAAAAAAAAAAAAAAAAGCAAAATGAACAGTTTGTATCACCAGATTTTATTTTATACAAATCTGCGCTCCATGTTGCAGCTGAGAAGCCATGAATGATTTGGTGTGACAAACTGTCTAGTCATTAAACTTGAGGGTTTTTTCAGCTGAGCTAAGCTGAACTGCAGGCCAATGTTTACAACGAGCAGACAGAGGACAAGGATGGTAACAAATTTAAAATGTAGGCCGCAAAATATCTATAGTATGCAAAGCAACACTGTTGGTAACACTTGGAAACACGTTGCTTGTGTTGATCAAGTATTTTCCAATTTTATTTGTGGTGATATAACTTTGTTTTGCTGCCACAAAAGACATACTGAGTTTTCTCTACTTCTAACCATGGTTGTGCTGTTTCCATTGAGGTGCAAGACTTCATACTGCAGTAAAAAAACGAGACCACAGGGGGGGAAAAAAGTGACAGGCAACACACAGAGCTTGGGGTTCAGACGTTAAATGTGTTTTCTTTTTGTACACGCAGCACATACTGTAACACAATACCCCATGAAATAAGGGATCAGCTTTTATGTTTTCATGCCTGCCGGCGTTCTTAAATGAAGATGGTGCTGAACTCAACTTGTGGGGTTCCCAACCTCTCAATTAGAGGCACAAGGTGGAGAGGGGCGTACTTCGCTTCCAGCCTCTTCATCCTCACTCCAGACGCTCTCCCCTCTGCATCACACCAACAGCTTCACTTACACACGTCAGCTGCTCCCACAAAACTTCCCCATATTCCAAACGATGAGTAATCCAGTTTCCACTCATGTCTTTAATTTGCTGCCTCGAAGCCGACTGTATACACTGCAAAAACTCAAATCTTACAAAGTCTATTTCTCTTCGTTTTAGTCAAAATATCTCATCCCACTTGATTTAAGAAAAATTTACTTAAGAAGTGACATTTCAGCAAGATTGAGGGACTTGTTTTACGAGAATGCATTGTAAATATCTTAAGTCAAACAACCTTGAAATTATGTTGTTTTAACCCTCGTGTCGTCCTGCGGGTCAAATTGACCCGTTTTAAAATTTAAAATGTGAAAAAAATGGTTGATTTTACCCAATTGTTCGTAAAGAAAATATTTGAATTTTTACTGATATGCACGGAATCACTTTAGATATTTTTAGGATTTTTTTGCAAGATTTTTATTCATTTTTTTTGAAAAATTTTATAATTTTTAGATTTAAAAAAAAAAAAATTTATTTCTTGCCAAATTTGGGGATTTTTTAAAATAACACTTTTAAGGGACACTTTTAAGGAATTTTCTTCCTGAAGATTTTGCAAATTTTTATAAATTTGGGGAATTTTTTGCTGAATTTTTGGATACTTTTCAGACAAGGCAACAACATTTTTTGGTGACGTAACTGAGGACAACAGAAGGGTTAAGACACCTAATCTGACAATCCTGGTAAATAGAGCTTAAAATAAGTTTTCCCAGCTAATTTTAAGATCTCAATATTCTAAATATCATATCTAACTTCAAGAAACCTCACCAAGCCATTATTCACTTGTTCTACTGGCAGATTTTTCACATAATTCAAGGTTAAACCTCTTTGAAATAAGTTTTTTTTTCTTGTTTTGAGAGGAGCATTTTTTTCCAACATACCTTTGATGTAGACTCTGGGCAGAATGTTCTGGAAGGGGGCGGCATGAAGCAGGTCACACACTTCCTCCTGAGACTAAGATGTCAAGCACAACACAAAAAAAAACAGATCATTTTTAAACCGAGAGCCTGCATTCTTCGCTTCACGGACACCCTCAGAAGGCATGCAGTTAGTCACGGAGGTGGTTTTGATTCTGCTGAATTCCTTAATTTAGTCTCAAAATCTGCGTGTTTCACAGATTTGTATTACAACTGGAAACTTTCTACATGACTAATGCAATGAGAGCTTCACATCGCAGGTGTATACTGATGGATTACTGGACGCTATCTCCGGCTTATGCAGAGACGGAGATAAGATAAGTGAATGATAGTGTGTGTGTGGATAATGAGGCCATATTTATCAAGCCATGATGGCAAGCTAATTCTAATGGGATTAGAATTTGTCATGCTCTAAGTACAGCATCCCATCTAGGCTGGCTTGATAGCAAGAGGTCACGTTTACAACCATCTCAGTGAACCAGAAACATCACCTGTGTCAGCGTTTTGTTTGTGGTTGTTATGGTAACTGTTAGCTATACATTAAACTAAATGCAGAAAAGCAGCATGTTGAATCCTGGACTAAGAGGTCAATAATGAGAACAGAAAGCCATGCAATGATAAAAGCAAGATACACACACACTCAAACACACATACCTACACATTTAGAAGCAGTGCAAACCGACACACACACACACAATACCCGACAGACACGCACAGTGCAGTCAGACAGAAACAGTGAGAGTCGAGTAGTGTTACGTTTACAAGCAGTACAGGCGCCCAGAATTAGAAGAAGAGAGTGAAAGTGCAAAGTTAAGCACAGGACTGTACCGACAACCAACCAGAAATATGCTATCACTTCTTCCATGGAAGACAAGGACAAAGATTCTGTAACGGAGAGGTCAAATATGTGTGTACATGATTTTTTTTGCTGTTTTTTTTGTACTGTAAGTTGTCATGATCAAATGTCCACTATTAGAAGTTTTTGTGTTAAAAATGATGAAAGGATGTTCTCAGTCCTTTTGCTTCCATGGCGGATTAGAGATGAAACTGTGTGCCATAAAACTAACATGAAAGATAGAGAACGGAAACACAGCAGCCCAAACCAACAAGAGATAAAGAGTAAAAAAATGACAGAAATGGTCTTCGTGTTACTTTGACAAGACCTAAATCCTTACCACCTGTGGTAGTTGCCAGCGTGTAATGAAAAATAGAGTTGCATTTCAGAAAAAAAAAAAAAATACATCAAAGATCAAACACACTTAAGGACACATGGACTGGGAACCTGAATGTTTCCAAGCACAATATTCAAATAAGCAAGTGAATAAATATCGTAGACTGGGCATAAACCTTCAGGCACCCAGGGTACTGATCACCCACATAAACAATGGCAGTTAAAACAGCATCACATCAGTAGTTTTGTTCATTGAACATGATCTTGGAGCACAGAAAGAATAATCAGAGGAGGGGTTGGGGAGGCAGTAGAATCAGGGGAGACAATTAAGGTGGCAAGAAAGCAAAGAAAGCAACAAATAAAAGAGAGGGAGAAGGGAACAGGGGTGTAGTAAGAGCAACATGGGATTTTGAAAACAAAAGAAAAGTCCTACCAGAGCTTGCTCGATGAGCAGGCAGAAGAGGATGGCGTTTCCCACCTCCCTTAAGCTCTGGAAGACATCTGTCTTCAGCTCAGCATACTCAATGATATCCTTGAGCTGGTGGTGGAAGAACTCCAAGATACCTGGAATGGCAGAGATGAGAAAATACAGTCGGGATATCCTGTTAAATACACATTTTACCAAAAACACAGACAAAATCTACATTCTCTTGTGATCAAACATATCGCAGGGAGGTAAGTGCCAATTAATGCCTCATTATGTCACTGGTAATCTATCGCTGCCGGGATGATTCAGGTTGATGTCAGCGGGTTTGCCCGGCCGCTCTGACCCACATTTGGTCGAAGCATCAAGCCCTCACAGCAGAGGACAGGAGGATCATTAACTGCTGACAGTAAGATCACAGGCAATAAGCCAGGTACAGAACACAGAGTACAGAACATCAGTAATCTACAGATTACTAAACCCTCCTCATAGGGATATTCCATCTGACTAGCTCTAATCTGCACGCTTGGCTCTCGCCAAAATGCATGAAGGCAGGTCAGGAAATATACAAAGATGCAGGCAAGTAGAGAAGTAAGACACCGTTGGTGCTTTAAAGAGGCATTTTTTCATGTCGGGATTTTTACACATTGTTGTCTTTATTACACACACTGACAAGAAAAAGAAATCAACTCTAACACCTAACGTATTTATATTTTAATCAGCATATCTCCAACTTGATTTTCTTTGCAGCAGAGATGCCACTTTTTTACACTGTGTCCCCAAAGGCTCATTATACCCTTCTTAACTGTATACTGTGGCAATTCATTTGTTCTCAGCAAGTTATTGTTTTATTGCCGCTCCAAGTTATAGCTGAGTCTTATTTCTGCACAATTTATTGTTTTCACGCCCTGAATGCAGTTACAGAGGCAGTTTGTGCATGATTACACAACCAAAGTGAGTGGAGGAGCTCTGAGCTGGGAGGAAAATGGGAATGAAACTGCACAGCATCCATAGAAGTGCAGTGAATTTATCAATGAAATACAGACAAAAAAAAACATCAAATTAAGACAATGTACCACAGTTAGAAACTGCAAACTTCGAAAGAAACGTTGGATTTCCAACTTTCTGTAGGTCCTTGAACTACTTATCTGTGCCAATTTATAAAGTTGCCAGAAATAAACGGTTTACACAAAATAAATTCTGCAAAAAGCACCAAAAATTCTGAAACCTTTAACAACGTTAAGAAATTAGTGACTTAGCTGCAGGCAGTGCTCAGTTCGCAAAAAGTCAGCGACTGCTCGGCTGAACTGCAGGCTGTGTTTATACAGAGCTCAAAAGTATGAAAGGATAAACATAAATGTACATGCCAGTATAGCTATAGAATGTTGGGTTACTTTTTATTTACTATTAGCAACATAAAGGTGCAGGACTTTATACTGTAGTGAAAAATGGGCCTACAGGGAGTAAAAATGTGACAGAAACAAACAAGAAAAGCACTCAGAGAGTGCAGTACCCCACCAAGGCTGCTCAGTCCTTGTATCATTTCTGATGGATAAGTCCCAATAAGTCTGCAGCGGTGGACTTTCAGTAGAATTGCAATCATGTGATCATCAGCAGGCAGCTGACGTAGTGTTCACTTGTTGTCCTAGTTACAGTGACGCTATCTCACAATGATACAGAAATCTTAAACAAATCCATGGATCCAGACTACAAGCCACATCATTGCCAAAGTCTAAGGAGGTGTTCCTTGTGTCATTTCTGACCTTTCCTGAAAATTTTATCCAAATCTGTTCGTCCGTTTTTGAGTAATGTTGCACACAGACAGACAAACAGACAAATGTATGCCAATCGTCACATAACTCTGCCATATTCCTTGGTGGCAGAGTTATGTGTATGTGTGTGTGTCTATATATATATATATATATATATATATATATATATATATATATATATAAATAAATTATTTTTTTTAAACATACAGCGTGTAGCCGCTCTGTGAGGCTGTATGTAGAGACCACAGTGCGTTCTGGTAAAACAAAACAATGACGCTCACAATGACGATGCTAAGATGCTGCTGCTAACCAGTTAAACTTTTTACCATCTCCAGCATCTTACTTTAGTATGTTCGCACTCTGGCATAACACACCATACAGCAGAGGTTGAGTGGACTGTCATTAGTTTTGCAAATTTTTGATAATACTTTGAAATTTTTATTCAATGGTTTGGCACAACATTAAACATTTGAGGGTCACTAAAATGATTGTTAATCATCCTAACAGGACATGAGGTTTTGTGCCAAGAGGTTTCATAGCAATCAGTCAGACATTTATTAAGATTTTTCTATTTTATTTCCAACATGTGAAACTCAATGAGACTGAACAACGAATTAACCAGCAGACTGATATTAGTCGTGTTGCCATATAATTGCAAAGCGAAGTCTAACTTGGACAGAAATGTTGTAAAAAAATAAAAAAATAAGCACGAAAATGGGAATAAAATGGGAAAAGTCTTGCTTCCATTAACTAGTTTGGAGGGAATATAATGGGCTACATTATGCACGACTGTAATAAACAGCCGAAGCAGAGGCCATGAGCCAGCAACAAAAGTAGTTGCTTTCCAACTGCTAAAAAAGCCCTTGAAGAACAAAAAACAAACAAAACCTGTTGCCTTGGCTATCTATGACAGAAAAAATGGAAAGAGGTCTTCAGTAATTCTGTTCAATCGAACAAGCTGTAATTATTTTCTATGTCAGCTTGTAGCAGTCATATTTCAAGCTGTGCAGAGTTTCTAGAAGCGGAAACAGACGATCAGTCATGCAAGTAAAATATGCGCTACCTCAGAACTTATTCGGTCAAGGTGTTTCTATTTCCAACGAAGCATGTTAACTAGTTATTTTTTAAAGCAGCGAAGCATTTCAAGCGAGCAAAGAAACTTTCCTTGCAAAACTGAGGAATTTGGGGGAGGAATTTTACTATTTCCTGCATCTTTTTTTGGTTTGATACCTCAAAATGTGTAAAAAAAAAAAAAAAAAAGTTAAAACATGGTCACCTGCATAGTAAAAACATAGCTAATGCCAAGGCACATTGGCAGCATCCTGCTATCTTGTGATAGCAAGTGATTAGTTATGGACAAAGGTAGTTTTTAATCTTAGTGAGACTTTACATCCATATATTTGCTAGTGTTCTTTTGAGAAATTGCTATATTTGACTTTCCAGGAGTCAAAAAAAAGCTCACCTGGGGAGCCGTACTCATGGCGTGGAAGGCGGCAGATCTTGGGCATGACTTCTATCAGGGTTTTTACATACTGCAGTATGGTGCCCTGTAACTGTAATGTGACAGAGAAGACAGATAGATCACAGCAGGCAATGGGAAGACAGGGCACAAAGAGGAAGGAGAATAATAACTCTTTGCATCCAGAGCTGAGGGGGAGGGCAACATGTTCTTCGGGATGGAAAATGAAGATAAATACCAGGCTCTTGACAATCTTAAGCAGCTCCTCCATCACTACGGCAATGCCTTGGTAACCAAGGAGGCGGCAGATGGTCTTGAAGTGAGGCGGGCCAACAAAGTTTCTGTAGGAGCTGTATATGTGGGAGTAGGCAATGTTCAGAGGCTGAGGAGAAAAGAAGCAACAGAAACAGTGTTAATCTGGAGCGGTGGGAAGGGTGGCTTCCTTTACATGTACACAAGCTTTTGAGAAAATCTTTCCTGAAATATCAAATAAAAATGTCATATAGCAACATACCTTGGACCCATACAGGTAGTAAGGCTGCACATTAGCTGGCTTGTCTCTTTGAGGCTCCTGGGTGAAGGGAATAGCGGTACGTACAAATCTGAAGGCGGGAAAAAAGGAAAGTGAAACACAAAAGAACAAACAAAAACGGGACATGCCTCAAATATGCAGCATCAAACTGACCGGTTTGTGGATCCGTTGTAGCAGTAGTTAGGGAGGAAATCGAAGTTGAGTTCCCAGAAGACGTGAAGCGTGATACGTCCATAGGGAGCGGAGACGTTGTGGTTGGCCTCACGGAACATGGCGTCAAAGCTGTCCAGCGTCATGTGCTTGGACAGGAGTCGATGGGTTAGCCTGTTGATCTCCAACAGCCACTCCAGCTCCTGTACAGAGGTTAGGAGGCGGGGTGAGAAAGCGGACGAGCGCAAACACAAAGGAAAAGCTTACGTGTCCATGATGTGTGATCTTACCACTATGGAGGTGAGGTCCTCGCTCTCAAAGCGACTGATGGCATGGTCCAGAGACTTGTACATGGCTGCTGAGATCCTCTGGGTGATCAGGCGGTTCAGGTCAATCGAGCGACCCAGCAGCTGAAAGGCACAGGATGAAAGGTTCGGAGCAACAATAGAACAGGCAAATAAAGTGCTCGTTTTTGGTTATTCTTGTGGATCAGAAGCAGCACAAATAATGACACTGGATGTTTCAGGTACCTGTACGTGTCTCTGTTTGAGCAGCGTCTCGTAGCGGTTCGATGGAGGGTACGGGATGATTACGCCATAGTTTTTACACTCCGCTCTGAAGCGCTTATCTAGGAGGACACTGCGGAGCACATGGAATATTATTTAGGAAAATTTTGCAAAAGACTGCTGCGATTTCTGCCAATAACTCCAACATTTATAAAGAGGAAGTTTCTTGTTCTACCTTCCGGCCATTGCTTTGTAGTAGGCAAATATCTGGTCTGCCAACTTGTAGACAAACTGATCAAAGCAGAGGTTTACCTAAAAGCATAAAAAAACATTCTGAGGTTCTGTTTTTAAAGAGAACTGTTATGGCTAAAGATTACTTCAAGCGACTGGACCTTACCTCAGCCTCGATTTCATCATAAAGGAACTGCTTCTTGAACTTTGTCAGAGCGTAGTAGCCACTGTCGTTATACAAGTCTAGTGGGTACAGCACATATCTGGAGGAGGGACAACGGCAGTTAGGAGACAGCTTGTTTTAAGAGGTGCAAACACAATCTGAGCTTGTCGATCGGCCTGTCTTACTCCATCATGGAAGGCTCCTTGGTCTCCAGGATGTGGTCGGTGAGGATCCAGGGCATGGACATCTCGATGGGGAACTGGATTCTGCGTCCCATGGTGAGTTCCAGGAAGAACTCTCTGAACCAGAGCTGGGACAGATCACAGCACTGCTGCAGGGCCTCTACACAGGAACAAGAGCAAGGAAGGAGGGAATTACTTAAACGGATCTACAAGCGCTACAATTACTTGAAATCATGGCATAATGTTTTTGAGAGAAGCTTCATTATGACTAGGCAGTTTTTTTTAGCGACTAATTTTGACTTTTCACTTTGTTATTAAAGTGCGTCCAGGTGAAGGACGGAGTGCACGATGCTTCTAGTTTGGATCACACACGCAGACCAAGATATGCGGTGTGCAAAAACTTTGTAAAATATTGCTTTGTTTGAAATCTAGGTTGATAATTTGACCTCACCACTGAAGTTGAGCAAGTGAGTAAAGAAGAAGGATTGCTTGTGGAAGTCTTCTATAGCCACAACTATGGGTCCATCCAGACTGCTGCGAAGAGTCTTCTTAGATCCACTCTTATCTGCTATCAGTGATTCCAACATGGTGCGTACCATGTACAGCTGTAGGGGAAGATGGCAAAGATAAAAAGATAAATGAAAAGCTCTAATTATTCGCATGAGATTAAGTCGGATTCTTACAAACCTACACAATAAACCTCATTTGGCACCCACACTCATCAACATGACTGTCATTTTCTGATTGTTTTTTTCATGTAACATGGAGAGGATTCAGAAAATTAGATAAAAAATTTGCAGTGTTTTAGGCAGGAGGACAATTTGCAATCTTCTGCAAAACAACTCTGCACAAAGAACCTGAGTCCCAGAGAGAAACAATTCATCCATCTTCAAACTATTGTATGTATAACAGTTTCATTCATTCCCTCAATTCCTAATATACTCCTCCATCCGTCCTTGTCTCTATGTGATCTTCCTGCTGGAATTTTTTTTTTAGTAACACCATCTACTTTGAGTCATTCTACATTGACATTACACATGAAAACAGAATGTTTTGCATCTTGTAACTGCAAATTAACGTGTCCAGTTTCAGAGGTAAAACTTTAGGTTCACATTTCGTTTACCAGATAATAAATGAGTGATGATACTCATCACACCAATATTCGAACCAGTTAAAAAAATGCAGTGCACATGAGAATGCTTCAACTGATGCACTAATAGAAGAAATGCCTTGTCATCTGTATTCCACTCCTCCGCCGTGGTCCGGTTCATGTCTTACCTGCGTGCTGGAGGGTCCCACAGCTCTACGAGGCACCTTGATGTCAAAACCGCCCTTGGGGTCCTTCTCTCCCCGCAGACAGGGGTCATTTGGAGGTTCTCTGGCCCCTTCCCAGTCACAGACA